>NW_028319040.1:217500-232251 GCF_062004578.1 Staurois parvus
TATGTTTCTTGGTTTTATTTTATATATATATATATATATATATATATATATATATATATATATATATATAATTTATTAATAAAATGTATTTTTCTGGAGAAGGGAATGAGAGGATTTTTCTTTTTTTTTTTCTTTTTTTTAAGTTGTTTGTATGCTTGGACACTACAGTCCAACATTTGCTGAATTCTTGGGTGGGGTGCGGAAACGTTAAAGCAGAACTCCGCTCCACCCTTCAGTCTTGCACGGTGGTAACAGCTCCCCTCCTGGACTGAAATCTTTTTATAGAACCCCCTAATAAATGGATATTTTTATTATAGGTAATTATCCATGGGTTTAAAGTAGAATTATAGCCATTTTTTTTTTTCATTTTGGATAGATTATTTCTTTTTTTTTTGGAGAAGGAGGGGATTTTTTTAATTTTTTTTTGCAGAGGGAGCGGATTACTTTATTTATTGATATTTTATATAATATTAATAGCTCCTATTTTATATAGTAATAATATTTATTATGTTTATTTCTTATATATAACATTTATTAATAAACTGTAGTATTTTATATATTATTAAAATTTATTATGTTTATTTCTTTTTTTTTATATATATATATAATTTATTAATAAACTGTATTATTTTATATATTATTAATATTTATTATGTTTATTTTTAATAATAAAATTAATTTTTTTGGAGAAAGAGGGGATTTTTTTTTTCATTTTGGATAGATTTTTTTTTTCTCCATCTGCGTCCCATTGCAGAGAATTCCCTTCACTTCCTGTACCGTAGCCGAAACAGGAAGTGAGAGGAAATTTCTGCTAATTAAGGGAATTCCATAGGGGGACCCCACCTCCCAGGTCACCAGAACTTGTGTCCCCATTGGAAGATTTCTGTTCTATTCCTTTTTTGGGGACAACCCATAATTTTTTATTTTCTTTCACTTTTAATGACAATGGTAAATACAGAGGATAAATCTCCTTCGGGGGGGCACAGGCAGCAATAAAAACTGTCCAAAACTAAAAAAAAAAAAAAAAAAAGTATTGCAAGTCCCCAATGAAGGGATTTCCCATCACTTCCTGTTTCTGTGACACCAGGACATGAAAATGAGTGAGTAGGTGTCATTAAGGAAGGAAGCCAGAGAAGGCAATAAAAAAAAAACACAGAGCGCTCACTGCATCTCAGCTCCCTCCCTCGGCTGAAAGTGAATGTCATTTTTTTTTTTTTTATAAATGGTTGAACTGGATGAACTTTTATCTTTTTTTCAGCCAGACTAACTATGTAATCATCTTTGGGAAAGACTTCGCATATTCAGCTCTATCATCAGAAAAAGATTTTTAAAAAAATTAAAAAAATAAAAATAAAAAAATATATAAAATAAATATATATATATATATGTAATATTTTATATTTAAATTTATATATTTAATAAAATAGTGCATTAAAAATTATATATATATATATCCTGATACGGCCCTTTGATTTTAGTCTTCTGTATTTTCTTTATTGTTTGTTATGTTGTGTTTTAGATTATTTTTTATGTTGTAGAGAATTCTCATCACTATTTTTATCCGTCCAGAAAATGAAGGAAAATCTTTTTATAGCTGAGACACAGACAGCAGTAAAAACCAGTCAGATCTGCTGACTGTTCTGAACTCCAAAGTAAGATAAAAAAAAATAGTAATATGGTTGTCTAATTTTATTAATAATATTTATTATTTTATATATTACTATTGTTTGTTTTATTTAATATTAACATCTTTTATTTTATTTATTTTATTATGTATTTTTTTTTTTTTATTTCATTAATAATATTTTTTCTTTTTTATATTACTACTATTGATTATTTTATTTATTACTTGCTTATTAAAATCCTTTTGTTTAATATAGTAATATTTTTTATTTTATTTATTATTAATACTGATTGTTTTATATATTATTAATATTTAATATGTTTATGTATTAATAATATTGCTTATTTTATGTATTGTTATTTTATGCATTATTAATATACATTATTATAATTAATATTAATACATCTTATTTCATATATTATTAATATGTATTTTTTACTTATTTTTAATATTTATTATTTTATATTTTACTATTGATTGTTTTATTTATTATTAATATATATTTTATTTTATTTATTTTATTATGCATTTTTAATATCATTAATAATATTTTATATTTTTATATTATTACTATTGATTATTTTATTTATTAAAATATCTTGTTTTATATAGTAATATTTTTTTTATCTTATTTAATATAGATTGTTTTATATATTATTTATATTTAATATGTTTATGTATTAATAAAATTGCTTATTTTATTTATTATCATTATTTTATGTACTATTAATATAAATTATTATAATTAAATATTAATACCTCGTATTTCATATAATATTATGTATTTTTTTAATATGTATTATTTAATTTTACTTTGTATTAATATTGATTGTATTATATTTTATTAATATTTAATATGTTTATGCATTAATAATATTGCTTGTATTAATTATTATTAATATTAATTATTTTATGTATTATTAATATAAATTATCATAACTAAATATGAATACCTCTTATTTCATATATTATTATTATGTATTTTTTACTTATTTGTAATATGTATTATTTTATTTTATTTAGTATTAATATTGATTGTATTATATTTTATTAATATGTTTATGCATTAATAATATTGCTTGTATTATTTATTATTAATTTTTAATATTTTATGTATTATTAATATAAATTATCATAACTAAATATGAATACCTCTTATTTCATATATTATTATGTATTTTTTACTTATTTTTAATATTTATTATTTTATTATTAATATTGATTGGAATATTTTATTAATATTTAATATGTTTATACATTAACAATATTGCTTGTATTATTTATTATTAATAATTATTATTTTATGTATTATTAATATAAATTATCATAACTAAATATGAATACCTCTTATTTCATATATTATTATTATGTATTTTTTACTTATTTGTAATATGTATTATTTTATTTAGTATTTATATTGATTGTATTATATTTTATTAATATGTTTATGCATTAATATTATTGCTTGTATTTATTATTAATGTTTATTATTTTATGTATTATTAATATAAATTATCATAACTAAATATGAATACCTCTTATTTCATATATTATTATGTATTTTTTACTTATTTTTAATATTTATTATTTTATTATTAATATTGATTGGAATATTTTATTAATATTTAATATGTTTATGCATTAACAATATTGCTTGTATTATTTATTATTAATAATTATTATTTTATGTATTATTAATATAAATTATCATAACTAAATATGAATACCTCTTATTTCATATATTATTATTATGTATTTTTTACTTATTTGTAATATGTATTATTTTATTTAGTATTTATATGGATTGTATTATATTTTATTAATATGTTTATGCATTAATATTATTGCTTGTATTTATTATTAATGTTTATTATTTTATGTATTATTAATATAAATTATCATAACTAAATATGAATACCTCTTATTTCATATATTATTATGTGTTTTTTACTTATTTTTAATATTCATTATTTTATTATTAATATTGATTGTATTATTTAAATAATATTTAATATGTTTATGCATTAATAATATTGCTTGTATTATTTATTATTAATAATTATTATTTTATGTATTATTAATATAAATTATAATAACTAAATATGAATACATCCTATTTCATATATTATTAATATGTATTTTTTAACTTATTTTTGATATTTATTATTTTATTTATTATTAATATTGATTGTATTATTTTATTAATATGTTTATGCATTAATAATATTGCTTGTATTATTTATTAATAATAATTATTATTTTATGTATTATTAATATAAATTATCATAACTAAATATGAATACCTCTTATTTCATATATTATTAATATGTATTTTTTTTACTTATTTTTAATATTTATTATTTTAAAGATTATTAATATTTATTGTTTTATATATAATTACTGTTTATTATTTTATTCATTATTAATATCTCCCATTTTATATATTAATATGTATTACTTTATTAATATTTTATATAATATTGATATCTCTTATTCTATATATTAGTAATATCTGTTATGTTTATTTATTTTTTTATTATTAATCTTGCTTATTTTGTTATATATTTATTTATTTATTAATAAAATGAACTATTTTATGTATTATTAATATTTATTATTATAGTTGCCTTCCCTGGTTTCATGGTGTGCATCATATTATTATTTTTTTTTTAAATAAAATTACAGATAATTATTCGTTGCCTCGTTCGGCTGTCCGGCTGACGGGAACATATTTTCCATGAATGTTGTTGAACCAAAACGAGTCAACAATTATATTTCTGATGAGATTCTGGATGCAGAACAAAGTGAGTTCCCCGATCCCGGCGACCCGCATGGAGGGTGTCTAAAAATAATCCGTGTGATAAAACAGGCGATGAGATCCGCTGTCATCCTCCAAGTGTCTGGAGGAGTCTGGAATGGGAGACGAGATGCACGCCCCCTCGAGGGTCAGGTTATCATTCATCTTAGGGGTTAGGGGGTAACATGAGGGGTAGTGTAGGGGTTAGGGGGTAACATGAGGGGTAGTGTAGGGGTTAGGGGGTAACATGAGGGGTAGTGTAGGGGTTAGGGGGTAACATGAGGGGTAGTGTAGGGGTTAGGGGTAACATGAGGGGTAGTGTAGAGGTTAGGAGTAACACGAGGGGTAGTGTAGGGGTTAGGGGGTAACATGAGGGGTAGTGTAGGGGTTAGGGGTAACATGAGGGGTAGTGTAGAGGTTAGGGGGTAACATGAGGGGTAGTGTAGGGGTTAGGGGGTAACATGAGGGGTAGTGTAGGGGTTAGGAGGTAACATGAGGGGTAGTGTAGGGGTTAGGGGGTAACATGAGGGGTAGTGTAGAGGTTAGGGGGTAACATGAGGGGTAGTGTAGGGGTTAGGGGGTAACATGAGGGGTAGTGTAGGGGTTAGGAGTAACATGAGGGGTAGTGTAGGGGTTAGGGGGTAACATGAGGGGTAGTGTAGGGGTTAGGGGTAACATGAGGGGTAGTGTAGAGGTTAGGGGGTAACATGAGGGGTAGTGTAGGGGTTAGGGGGTAACATGAGGGGTAGTGTAGGGGTTAGGGGTAACAAGAGGGGTAGTGTAGAGGTTAGGGGGTAACATGAGGGGTAGTGTAGGGGTTAGGGGGTAACATGAGGGGTAGTGTAGGGGTTAGGGGTAACATGAGGGGTAGTGTAGAGGTTAGGGGGTAACATGAGGGGTAGTGTAGGGGTTAGGGGGTAACATGAGGGGTAGTGTAGGGGTTAGGGGTAACATGAGGGGTAGTGTAGAGGTTAGGGGGTAACATGAGGGGTAGTGTAGGGGTTAGGGGTAACACGAGGGGTAGTGTAGGGGTTAGGGGGTAACATGAGGGGTAGTGTAGGGGTTAGGGGGTAACACGAGGGGTAGTGTAGGGGTTAGGGGGTAACACGAGGGGTAGTGTAGGGATTAGGGGGTAACACGAGGGGTAGTGTAGGGGTTAGGGGGTAACATGAGGGGTAGTGTAGGGGTTAGGGGGTAACATGAGGGGTAGTGTAGGGGTTAGGGGGTAACACGAGGGGTAGTGTAGGGGTTAGGGGGTAGGGGTCTGATACAAGTGGCCCTTTGAGGGCCACCATAATGCTGATGCGGCCCACGATGAAATTGAGTCTGACCCCCCCCGCTTTATGGGACTGTCATCAATAAATGAAGTGAGGAACTTTCACCTCCTTGTGTCAGACTCTGCTTGGGGAATGTTATTGATTGTATAGCGGCAACAATGGCGCAGTGATCGGGGGGAGATCAATAATCTGATCGGTATCAGCCAGAGACATCTGAGCCGTATGAACAACCCGCAATTGGTTATTGATTAATCCGATTATTACCTTCTGAGCCCGAGATGGAAACATTGTATTCCAAACACGACTCCCGGGATGTGTGTGTGCGGATCTTCGCATTATTCCTCGTAGAAACATCAGATTCTCTACCCGCTGGAAATACGATATTAACCCCTTCCAGTCCGGACACTTTCCCCCCCTTCCAGTCCGGACACTTTCCCCCCCTTCCAGTCCGGACACTTTCCCCCCTTCCAGTCCGGACACTTTCCCCCCCTTCCAGTCCGGACACTTTCCCCCCCTTCCAGTCCGGACACTTTCCCCCCCTTCCAGTCCGGACACTTTCCCCCCCTTCCAGTCCGGACACTTTCCCCCCTTCCAGTCCGGACACTTTCCCCCCCTTCCAGTCCGGACACTTTCCCCCCCTTCCAGTCCGGACACTTTCCCCCCTTCCAGTCCGGACACTTTCCCCCCCCTTCCAGTCCGGACACTTTCACCCCCTTCCAGTCCGGACACTTTCCCCCCCTTCCAGTCCGGACACTTTCCCCCCCTTCCAGTCCGGACACTTTCCCCCCCCTTCCAGTCCGGACACTTTCCCCCCCCTTCCAGTCCGGACACTTTCCCCCCTTCCAGTCCAGACACTTTCCCCCCTTCCAGTCCGGACACTTTCCCCCCTTCCAGTCCGGACACTTTCCCCCCCTTCCAGTCCAGACACTTTCCCCCCCTTCCAGTCCGGACACTTTCCCCCCCTTCCAGTCCAGACACTTTCCCCCCCTTCCAGTCCGGACACTTTCCCCCCCTTCCAGTCCAGACACTTTCCCCCCCTTCCAGTCCGGACACTTTCCCCCCCTTCCAGTCCAGACACTTTCCCCCCCTTCCAGTCCGGACACTTTCCCCCCCCTTCCAGTCCGGACACTTCCCCCCCCCCCTTCCAGTCCGGACACTTTCCCCCCCTTCCGGTCCTGACACTTTCCCCCCCTTCCGGTCCTGACACTCTCCCCCCCTTCCGGTCCGGACCCTTTCCCCCCCCCTTCTGGTCCGGACACTTTCCCCCCCTTCCAGTCCAGACACTTTCCCCCCCTTCCAGTCCGGACACTTTCCCCCCCCTTCCAGTCCGGACACTTTCCCCCCCTTCCAGTCCGGACACTTTCCCCCCCTTCCAGTCCAGACACTTCCCCCCCTTCCAGTCCGGACACTTTCACCCCCTTCCAGTCCGGACACTTTCACCCCCTTCCAGTCCGGGCACTTTCACCCCCTTCCAGTCCGGACACATTCCCCCCCTTCCAGTCCGGACACTTTCCCCCCCTTCCAGTCCAGACACTTTCCCCCCCTTCCAGTCCGGACACTTTCCCCCCCCTTCCAGTCCGGACACTTTCCCCCCCTTCCAGTCCGGACACTTTCCCCCCCTTCCAGTCCAGACACTTTCACCCCCTTCCAGTCCGGACACTTTCACCCCCTTCCAGTCCGGACACTTTCCCCCCTTCCAGTCCAGACACTTTCCCCCCTTCCAGTCCGGACACATTCCCCCCCTTCCAGTCCGGACACTTTCCCCCCCTTCCAGTCCGGACATTTTCCCCCCTTCCAGTCCGGACACTTTCCCCCCCTTCCAGTCCGGACACTTCCCCCCCTTCCAGTCCGGACACTTTCCCCCCCTTCCAGTCCGGACACTTTCCCCCCCTTCCAGTCCGGACATTTTCCCCCCTTCCAGTCCGGACACTTTCCCCCCCTTCCAGTCCGGACACTTCCCCCCCTTCCAGTCCGGACACTTTCCCCCCCTTCCAGTCCGGACACTTTCCCCCCTTCCAGTCCAGACACTTTCCCCCCTTCCAGTCCAGACACTTTCCCCCCTTCCAGTCCGGACACTTTCCCCCCCTTCCAGTCCGGACACTTCCCCCCCTTCCAGTCCGGACACTTCCCCCCCTTCCAGTCCGGACACTTTCACTCCTTCCAGTCCGGACACTTTTACCCCCCTTCCAGTCCGGACACTTTCCCCCCCTTCCAGTCCGGACACTTCCCCCCCTTCCAGTCCGGACACTTTCACTCCTTCCAGTCCGGACACTTTTACCCCCCTTCCAGTCCGGACACTTTCCCCCCCTTCCAGTCCGGACACATTCCCCCCCTTCCAGTCCGGACACATTCCCCCCCTTCCAGTCCGGACACTTTCCCCCCCTTCCAGTCCGGACACTTTCCCCCCCTTCCAGTCCGGACACTTTCCCCCCCTTCCAGTCCGGACACTTTCACCCCCTTCCAGTCCGGACACTTTCCCCCCCTTCCAGTCCGGACACTTTCCCCCCCCTTCCAGTCCGGACACTTTCCCCCCCTTCCAGTCCGGACACTTTCCCCCCTTCCAGTCCGGACACTTTTCCCCCTTCCAGTCCGGACACTTTCCCCCCCTTCCAGTCCGGACACTTTCACCCCCTTCCAGTCCGGACACTTCCCCCCCCCCTTCCAGTCCGGACACTTTCACCCCCTTCCAGTCCGGACACTTTCCCCCCCTTCCAGTCCGGACACTTTCCCCCCTTCCAGTCCGGACACTTCCCCCCTTCCAGTCCGGACACTTTCACCCCCTTCCAGTCCGGACACTTCCCCCCTTCCAGTCCGGACACTTTCCCCCCCTTCCAGTCCGGACACTTTCCCCCCCTTCCAGTCCGGACATTCCCCCCCTTCCAGTCCGGACACTTTCCCCCCCTTCCAGTCCGGACACTTTCCCCCCCTTCCAGTCCGGACACTTTCCCCCCCTTCCAGTCCGGACATTCCCCCCCTTCCAGTCCGGACATTCCCCCCCCTTCCAGTCCGGACACTTTCACCCCCTTCCAGTCTGGACATTTTCACCCCCTTCCAGTCCGGACACTTTCCCCCCCTTCCAGTCCGGACACTTTCCCCCTTTCCAGTCCGGACACTTTTACCCCCCCAGGCCAATTTTCAGCTTTCAGCGCTATCACACTTTGAATGACAATTGCGCGGTCATGCAACACTGTACCCATATGAATATTTTAGCATTTTTTTGAGACAGATAAAACTTTATTTTTTTGGTATTTATTCACCGCTGGGATTTTTAGTTTTTTTGCTATGTAAATGAAAAAGTCCAAAAAATTTTTCTTATAAAATTTTGCAAATAAATAATATTTCATCATAAATCTCAGCCAAAATGTATATTTTTAGTAAAAAAAAAAACCCTAATTAGTTTATAACCAAAAATTATAATTTAAGAAGAAATGTTTACTTTTTTATTTTATTTATTATGTTTTTTTACATACTGTCACCATAGCAGTGTGGGGTCACCATGGTAACACTGTACTACTTGTGGGGGGTGAAGAAGATTTTTTTTTTTTTTTTTTTTTACACCCATAAAGGCTGTACAATCATTTCTCCTCTCTGGCTGCATTCCTGTAGCCATTGAGAAATACTGAGTGAGCTGTGATTGGTCACAGCTTGTCACATGGTACAGGGCTGTTGTGAATAGCCTTGTACCATGTGACCTCTGTGATCATTCACAGATTTCGCACGTAGTAAGCAATGATGTCAGAAGTGACATCTTGCTTACTACTCTGCATTTGATCACTGATTGGCCAATCAGTGATCACATGATCTGGACCTCGCACAGAGGTCCCGTCCGACGATCAGTGTTGCACTCCGGAGGACACAGCGGGCACCAGATCGCGGTGCTGTGCGCTCCCAGGGAGCACGCACAGTCCAAAATAGCGGGCGCCGTTTATGAATGGCAACCCGCTCCTGCACTGCCACCATCTGGCCGTTTATATACGGCGGCCAGACAGGAAGTGGTTAAAGCTGAGATTTAACCAGTTTGTATTTTTCCTGATTTCTTCTTTCTCCGGAGTTTGGCTTTAATCAAATACCAATGTCTGGAGTTCTTTTTTCCTGAATTCGGAATAGTAAGTGTCATCTGCTCATATTTTGCCTTCCCTTGTCCCCCCCCCCCCTCCCCACTCAAACCTCATTTTATACCTGGAGGCCATCACTGGGTCTTTGTAATGGTCTATGTAATGCAGGCAGATCGTGGCTGGTGGGAGGGGCTGTACATAGCTTCCTGAAAACATCACAGCCCCCTGCCTCAGTACTCCTCTCAAGAGCCATCAATCCTGATGCAAGCAGTGGGAGGAGTTATGCAAATATCAAAATTCCTTGGTGGGTGGGTGGGTGTTGGTCTGGAAGAGTTGGTGTTCCAACGCAATCTGTATTTGCATAGGTAACACCCACATGTGATGTTGAGCAATGGTTGGAAGACGAAAGTCCAAAGATTGAAAAGGGTGGGACCAGCAACAGTCAGGCTTGGGAGGAAAGGGCTGAATAATGCCGGGGGTCCTCCAGCCAGGAAATGAGGCGGAGCTCTATCTGACTTGCTGCAGCTTCTAATGCACATTGTGAGAAGCTTCCAGTGACATCAGAGGAAGCCATTGCAGTCCAGGGGAGGAGCCAGAACATCTGTGCAAAACTGAAGGGGAGGAGTCAGTACACCTGTGCAAGACTAAAAGGGAGGAGCCGATACATCTGTGCAAGACTGAAGGGGAGGAGCCGCTACACCTGTGCAAGACTAAAGGGGAGGAGCCGGTACACCTGTGCAAGACTGAAGGGGAGGAGCCGCTACACCTGTGCAAGACTGAAGGGGAGGAACCGGTACACCTGTGCAAGACTAAAGGGGAGGAGCGGGTACACCCGTGCAAGACTGAAGGGGAGGAGTCGGTACACCCGTGCAAGACTGAAGGGGAGGAGCCGGTACATCCGTGCAAGACTGAAGGGGAGGAGCCGGTACACCCGTGCAAGACTGAAGGGGAGGAGTCGGTACACCCGTGCAAGACTTAAGGGGAGGAGTCGGTACACCCGTGCAAGACTGAAGGGGAGGAGCCGGTACATCCGTGCAAGACTGAAGGGGAGGAGCCGGTACACCCGTGCAAGACTGAAGGGGAGGAGTCGGTACACCCGTGCAAGACTTAAGGGGAGGAGTCGGTACACCCGTGCAAGACTGAAGGGGAGGAGCCGGTACACCTGTGCAAGACTGAAGGAGAGGAGCCAGTACACCTGTGCAAGACGGAAGGGGAGGAGTCAATACACCTGTGCAAGACTGGAGGGAGGAGCAAGTACACCTGTGCAAGACTGGAGGGAGGAGCCGGTATACATAGACTGGTCAGTGTTTTATATTTCCAATCCCCGCAACTGCCATTTTAGCTGCACAGCTTGGCCTGTTACTGGAAATGGAAAAATAATGGATCTGCTGGCAGGATCATCAGGTAATGAAGCTACAGGGTGAAACGGGGAAAACAAGGGCATTAACCGTTTCCCATCCGCCCTGTAGCAGAAATACTGCTACAGGGTGGCACAGGTGCGCAAAATCACATATACATACATGATTCACGTTCAAGCGGTGATCACGTGTTCGGAGCTCACGCCCGCTGACCCGCGGTTGCCGTGATTCGGTGCTCAAGGGATTAGTCATCAGATTTAGGCCAGTGATGTTCGGCCTAAATCGGATGAATGATCCCTGGCCTGAGAAGAAAGCAGATCCACGCAAGTAAATCAGCACATACACACATTTAACCCCTTGATAGCCCCCCCCAGTTAACCCCTTCACTGCTCTGTCACCAGTTTCATTAGTACAGTGTACAGATTTTTTTGCTGATCACTGTATTAGTGTCGCCGGCAACTTCAGATAGCGCTAGCGTCACTTAGCGTCAGTTAGCGCCCCTCCCAGATAGCATCAGAACACCAGTCATCACATTTAACCCCTTGATTACCAGGAGCACGCTCATACACAAAAAACCTCCATTGCTAGTATAGTGTCTGATTGGATCAATATCTTTGATCAGATCAGACTATACCAGCGTTCACATTAGTATAGTGTCCCCAAAAATGCAATGTTAGCGGGATCAGCCCCGACACCTGCCAGCACCTATGTTTAGCCCCTACGCTTACCCCCCCCCATTCTTCCTCAGCAAGTACAGTGTCAGTAAATCGCTGTCACTTGATACATTGCACACAAAACCGCAGCGTTCGCAGAATCAGGCCTGATCTCTGCTAGCACTTGCAGGTAAATTTTTTTTGTAGCGCTTCAAGCAGTCCCTGACAGCCAGGTACTCTTTTCCCCATGAGAGACACAAGGTACCTATGAATTTTGTGGCCAAAATCTCCAACCAAAGGCATTCTAGTGAAGAGGCCTGCGGGATTCTGAGCCTGTCAGGTGAGAGCGAAGGGGAAGACTCACTGACAGAATCAGCCTCAGAATGTGAACCTGTAGACAGCAATGACACCCTGACAGGTAGCTCAGACGATGGAGAAAAGGTCCTTTCTAAGGTCAGGCGTACCGGACCCTATTCCAAGGTTGCTGATGTCGTACAATCGCATGACTCTCATATGCAGCAGACTGCAAGTACTAGTGCTGCGCTACCTTTTGGTGAACAGGCGAGCACCAGCTGCCTAGTACATCCTGGTCTTTCACATACCAGCACTGCAGTATGACTTGGTGTCGTGGCGAGTCCCATGGTGCGGTGGCGAGCACAAGTATTGTCCCGCAACCACCAAGGATTCACACACAGGCCCGTAGAGCCCCTAGTATCCTTCCGGATGTGCTTGCAAATCCCGATTGGCAGCCCACAAATTCTGCTGCACCCGTACTTCCCCCATTCACTGCCCAACCCGGAATTCAGGTGGAAACAGCAGATTTAACTCCTCTCCTTGATTTTTTGGAGCTGTTTTTCACGGAACATCTGTATGTATTAATTGTGGATCAAAGCGATTTATATGCACAACAGTTTATTGCCGCCAACCCTTGCCAGACCAGTCGCATGGAAACCCATTACGGGTTTTTTTGGGCCTAACCCTCAACATGGGCATTACTAAAATAAAAGAATTGCGGTTGTACTGGTCCACAGACCCGATTCATCATATGCCGTGTTCTCTGCTGCCGTGGCCAGGCATAGATATGAGAGTATAATGTGTTTTATGCATTTCAACGACAACACACTCGTTCTCGGGGTGAGCCTGAACATGACAGGCTCCACAAAATTTGGCCCCTCATAAATCACCTGAACCAAAAATTTGCAGTTGTCTGTACTCCCCAGCAAAACATCTGCATTGATGAGTCCCTCATTCGTTTTTCTGGCCGCCTTGCATTCAAACAATATCTCCCCAGCAAGCGTGCCAGATATGGGGTCAAGATGTAAAAGACCTGTGAGAGGTCACGAGGCTATACATATACGTTTCAGATTTACGAGGGAAAAGATAGTCACATGGAGCCCCCCCAGATGCCCAGACTACATGGGAAGCAGTGGCAGGATAGTTTGGGACTTGGTGTGATCCTTTTTCCATATGGGGTACCACTTATACGTGGGCAATTTTTATTCAAGCGTGCCACTATTTAGACATTTGTACAATCTTTGAATTGGCGCATGTGGCACCATGCGACCTAATCGCCAGGGCTTCTCCCTACGGCTTGTAAATACCCGCCTTAGAAAGGGGGAAAAAGCCTGCTTGAGAAATGAGGAATTGCTCGCAGTGAAGTCGAAGGACAAACGGGATGTATTCGTCCTGTCTTCCATTCACGCAGACACGACCATCCAAATTACCACGGCAGCTGGTGTTGTTGAGAAGCCCCTCTGTGTCCATGACTATAACCTCAACATGGGAGGGGTGGACTTCAACGACCAGATGATGCAGCCGTACTTCATTTCCCGAAAAGCTGGTACAAAAAAGTGTCTGTTTATTTATTTCAATTGGCTCTATATAACACTTTTGTGCTTTACCAAGCAACTGGACATAATGGATCCTTCCTAAAATTCCAGGAAGAGATCATCACAGCCCTTTTGTATCCAGAAGGTGCTGTGGCCCCAACCCCCAACCCAAATGCAGTTAGCCGGCTGCATGAGAGGCATTTTCCCGATGCCATTCGTGGTACCCCAACCCAAAGGACACCCCAAAAAAGATGTTGTGTCTGTAGCAGACATGGAATTAGGTGAGACACCCGCTGTTTTTTTCTCTCCTGTCCTGGACAACCTGTGTCTGCCTCAAGGACTTCTTCCATAACTACCATACACTAGTGGAGTATTAGTATAGGGTACAGCACAGCACAGTTCAGGGCACATATTAGCACAGGGTCCCGAAGATGTTAGGTAGTCAGGAAACTGCAATCTGGTTAAGTTAAAGTTAAAAAAAAAACATAAAAAGTAAAAGTACAAAAAAAAATTAAAACATTTTAAAAAAACAAAAATAGTTGTAGTTTTTTTTGTTGTTGTCGAGTTACTGTTCTACTGTTACGGTTTTACTGTTTTATTGTTGACCATTGCTGTTTTCTTTGCAGGAATGCCATTCAGCTGCAGTACCAATCTGTTTATTCTGACAGCAACAGGGGGGTCTTGCTCTCAGAATATACGTAAGTGTGTGCAGTGCTGTTGGATGAGATTTTGTATCCGTAGTTAAAAAAAAGGGTATATTATTATTATTACAGGTACTTATATAGTGCCATCAATTTACACAGCACTTTACATATATATTGTACATTCACATCAGTCCCTAACCCCCAAGGGGTGTACAATCTGAGGTCCCTAACTCACCTACAAACATATACTAGGGCCAATTTAGACAGGAGCCAATTCACCTACCAGCATGTCTTTGGAGTGTGGGAGGAAACCCACGCAGGCACAGGGATAACACGCAAACTCCATGCAGGTGGTGCCATGGTTGGGATATATCCCCGAAGCATGGGGGCCTGGGGCGGCCAGTGGGTGGATAGTCCCTATGCTTTGGTATATATATTTTATAATATTTGTGGCACATATTTCAGTAAATACGTTGTTTTATTGAGTTACTGTTTTAATGTTACTGTGTTATTG
>NW_028319042.1:0-85000 GCF_062004578.1 Staurois parvus
GATGCCTTTCCCCCCATTTGTGCCCCTACAGGCCACCAGGGCATGTCCCCAAAACACTCCTTTGTCCATTTGTGTGCCTGCAAGTCTTGAAGAATGCTCCAAAGATATCCTTTTCCCTATTTGTGCACCTGCCAACCCCAAAGCATGTCCCAAAGACAGCCCGCCCCCATTTGTCCCCCTGAAGACAGGGGGTCAAGTTCCAAAAACACCCCGCGTTTGTGCTTCTACAGGCCCCAGGGCATGTCCCAAAGATGTTCTCCTACCATTTGTGCTTCTACGGGCCCCAGGGCATGTCCCAAAGATGTTCTCCTACCATTTGTGCTTCTACGGGCCCCAGGGCATGTCCCAAAGATCTTCTTCTATCATTTGTGCTTCTACAGGCCCCAGGGCATGTCCCAAAAATGTTGTTCTACCATTTGTGCTACTACAGGCCCCAGGGCATGCCCTAAAGATGTCCTTCTACCATTTGTGCTTCTACAGGCCCCAGGGCATGTCCCAATGATGTTCTCCTACCATTTGTGCTTCTACAGGCCCCAGGGCATGTCTCAAAGATGTTCTTCTACTATTTGTGCTTCTACAGGCCCCAGGGCATGTCCCAAAGATGTTCTTCTACCATTTATGCACCTGTAGGCCCCAGAACATGTCCCAAAGATGTTCTTCTATCATTTGTGTTTCTACAGGCCCCAGGGCATGTCCTAAAGATGTTCTTCTACCATTTGTGCACCTGTAGGCCCCAGAACATGTCCCCAAAACACTTCTTCCCCCATTTTTGCACTTGAAAGCCCTGACATATGCTCCAAAGATGTCCCTTTTTGTTGTGCCCCTAGGGGCTCAAGGGCGTGCCCCCAAAACACCATTTCTGTGCCCCATTAGGTCCTGAGGTATATCTCAAAAACCTCTCATTCTCTCATTTGTTCCCCTTTAGGCCTCATAGACCCCATAGATGCCCACCCCACATTTGTGCCCCTACAGGTTCCAGGGCATGTCTCATTCCCACCTCCCGTATTTTTGTGCCACTTTAATCCCTGGGGCATGTCTTGAAGACACCCCTCTCATTTGTTCCTCTACAGGCCCAAAAACATGCCCCAAAGATGGCCTCCACAAATTTATGCCCCTACAGACCCCAGTGCATGTCCCAAAGACAAATCCTATTTGTGCCTTCTGCAGGCCCAAAGCATGTCCCAAAAACACCCCTCCCACATCTGTATGCCTGCAAGCCCTGAGGCATGTCTCATAGAATACCTCTTCCCCATTTGTGCCCTTCAGGTCCTGGGGCATGTCCCAAAGATATGCCCCCCATTTGTGCCAATACAGGCCCCAGCACAAGTCCGAAAGTTGCCCCTTCCCCCATCTATGCTAGCTCCGGGGCACGTCCCAAAGACATCTCTCCATTTTTGCCCCTACAGACCTCAGGGTTATGTTCCAAAGATACCTCATCCCACATTGTGACTCTGGAGGATCCAGGGTTGGTCACAAAAAAGCCTCTTCCTCTGTTTGTGCCCCTGCCAACCCCAAGGCATGTCCCAAAGACACCCCTACCCCATTTGTGCCCTTGTAGGTTAGGGGGAATGTTCCAAACCCCCCCCCATTTGTGCCCCTACAGGCCCCAGAGCATGTCCCAAAGATGCCATCCTCCAATTTTGCAACTACAGGCACCTTGGCATGTCCCAAAGAAGTCCTACAATTAGTGCCCATGCAGGTACCTGGGCGTGTCCCAAAGACACCCCCTTATTTGTGTCCCTACATGCTCTTAGGCATATCCACAAAATGCGCCTTCCCCCATTTTGTACCCCTACAGGCCCTGGGAGCATGTCCCAAAGACACCCACCCCCATTTGTGTCCTTGCAAGCCCAAAGATGCCCCTTCCCCTTTTGTGCTCCTACAGACCCCAGGGCAGGTCCCCAAAACATTTCTCCCCCATACATTTGCCTTTAAGCCCAAAGGTATACCCCAAAGATGCCCTCTTACCATTTGTGCCCCTACAGGACCTGGGCCATGTCCCAAAGACAACACCCATTTGGGCCCCTGCAAGCCAGAAACATGTCCCAAAGACACCCATCCCCTATTTGTACCCCTGCAGGCCCCGTGGCATGTCTCAGAGATGCCCCTCTCCCCTTCATCAGAGTGCTAAGAAAGCACGTTAATAAAACCGAGAACTTTGTTTCTTTATCAATTAAAGATCTAATCTCAGTCACTAAAAATGACTTTTTCAGACTGCAGTATTCATTAAAATAACCCCTGGTGATCCTGCCATGACTGTCCTTGTCCAGGCACTTCCTGTTATAAGGTGACAACGCCCTGTCCCTTCCTCCCAATTGTGATCCTGCGTTGTCACCCTGTCATACGGACTTCCGATGGGGATTACAACTGACCCTTTCATCACACATTACACAGGCATGGTCCCAAAAGCAGCAATTTTATTTAAAAATGCAATTTTTTTAATGATACTTTAGTAAATACAATTCATTTAAAGAATACATCTCCCTTAGTTTTGGATGAGATGTGGAAGGATTGGTACTCCTGTGAGGTCTTTATTGCTGTCTGCTGGTGGTCTGGGATCAATTTGTCTCTAATACAAAAAGTGATAAGAAATCCGAAATTTTTAGTTGACACCGGAACAGGAAGAGAGGTGAGATCTTCCAATGGGGACACCTGTCACCTGGAACTGCCTAGAAAGAGGTTGCCCTCACTTTGGAAAGACTCCCTCTCACGTCCTGCTGTAATTACAGACTCTGGGCGGATACGTTTTTGAACCCTGAGACTTTTATTTGTATTTTCTATTTATTCATTGAGGGTGGAGAGGGCCATGTCAAGCCCTGTATAGACATTGGTGGGAGGGTGCCACCTACTGGCCACCTTGGTAATGAAAATCTCAGCTTGCTCTGTGACTACAGAACTGGCTAGATAGGGTGAGTCTTTGCGGCTTAAAACCAGACAGGGGAGACCAGCGATCCCCTAAATGTAACCAAAATGGGTTTTTTTTGGCCAGTAATGGGACATTTCCACCCACCTGAAGTGGCCCATCCCAACGCCACCTTTGGTTATGGGGCGACTGCTTACTGGTGACCTCCAATCACAATTATGAATAGGCAGCACAGTGGCTAAATGGTTAGCACTTCTGCCTGGCAGTACTAGGGTCATTGGTTGGAATCCCAACCACAGAACAACCTGCCTGGAGTTTGTATATTCTCCCTGTGCCTGTGTGGGTTTCCTCTGGGTACTCCGGTTTCCTCCCACACTCCAAAGACATGCTGGTAGGTTAATTGGATCCTGAATAAATTGTCCCTAGTATGTGTATGTATGAATGTGAGTTAGGGACCTTAGATTGTACACCTCTTGAGGGTTAGGGACCTTAGATTGTACGCCCCTTGAGGGTTGGGGACCTTAGATTGTACGCCCCTTGAGGGTTGGGGACCTTAGATTGTACGCCCCTTGAAGGTTAGGGACCTTAGATTGTACGCCCCTTGAGGGTTAAGGACCTTAGATTGTACGCCCCTTGAGGGTTAGGGACCTTAGATCGTACGCCCCTTGAGGGTTAGGGACCTTAGATTGTACGCCCCTTGAGGGTTAGGGATCTTAGATCGTACACCCCTTGAGGGTTAGGGACCTTAGATTGTACACCCCTTGAGGGTTAGGGACCTTAGATTGTACGCCCCTTGAGGGTTAGGGACCTTAGATCGTATGCCCCTTGAGGGTTAGGGATCTTAGATTGTACGCCCCTTGAGGGTTAGGGACCTTAGATTGTACACCCCTTGAGGGTTAGGGACCTTAGATTGTACGCCCCTTGAGGGTTAGGGACTGATGTGAATGTAATATGTGTGTGTGTGTGTATATATATAAATTGGCAACGCTATATAAGTACCTGTAATAATATTGAATGCCTTGTTATTTTTTTGTTAGAATTTTTTTTTTTTTCGCTCCTAGATATTATACATTTTCTGAAAGCAGAGGCCCCGTACAATAGAATGGTGGCTGCTGCATTTTTTTCCCCTAGGTTGCACAATATTTGCACCACTGTTTATAAATGAGTATTTTCTGGAAAACAGTCATTAAAATGAACATTAATGCGCACAAACACAACTGATTTTTGACAAAATGTAAAAGATGAGTTGCATCGAGTAACTAGATACCAAATATGTCAATCCTTTAGGATGGCTATAAAATGCAAAAAAAAAACCCAAGAAATGATGGTACCCAAATTTTTCCATTTCATGATGTTGCTTTAAAAGTCTTTCCAGGTTATCAGTGCAGATTTAGCCTTCATTCACACTGATGCGGAACGGAATTCGCAGCGTTTTCAGTGCGAATTCCGCACTGCATCACAATCGCATGTGTATGTTAGCAACACCCCCACATCGGTCTGCAAAACGCGGTGCGATGTGCAAAATTGGATCGCATAGGTGCAGGGGCGGACTGACCATTTGGAAACTCGGGCCCTGCCCAAGGGCCCAGGGTCAGTAGGGGGCCCCATGAGATGCCCCTGGTACCTTTTTCATAGGCTTTTTTGAGTTTGGGCAAGGACACAGGGGCCCCATGATCCCCTATTGCCCGGGGGCCCCATGAGTTGTCAGTCTGCCCCTGCATAGGTGTGAATACCCATGCAATCTGATTCTAGTGCAGACCCAAAAAAGGGTCCTGCACCTTTTTGGCTCAGATGTGGTGCGATTAGAGCCATAGAAAATGTATGGCTGATCGCACCGCACACAAATTGCATGTGATTTGTACAGGAATGCGGTGCGGTTCCTGTGCGAATCACATGGGATTACCCCCATCACTGCAGTGTGAACCTTAAATGAGGGCCCTAGATATACTTGTTCTCACTCCGACGATCACGACTATACTTCACCTGTGTGGCACAATATTTGTAATCGGATGTGTGTGTAGGGCAACGGTATTTTAAAAAAAACAAATTATATTTTATTTTTTTTATTATAATTTCATTTTTTTAATGTTTTTTTTTTCCACCTAAGCTAATAAGTCCCCCTAGACCTAGGTGATAGCATAGGCAGATGACAGGTCCTCTTTATGGAGACATCACAGATCTATTAGACCCCTAACATCTTCCCTGCTCTCCATTTGCAGCTAGTACAAGCAGGGGCGGACTGACAACTCATGGGGCCCCCAGGCAATAGGGGATCATGAGGCCCCTCTGTCCTTGCCCAAACTCAAAAAAAGCCTTTAAAAAAAGGTACCAGGGGCATCTCATGGGGCCCCCTACGGACCCCGGGCCCTCGGGCAGTGCCCGAGTGCTCGAATGGTCAGTCCGCCCCTGACTACAAGTACAATCAAGCAAATTTTAGAGTAGCTCTACAGGATCCCTTTTACGTAAAAGCCAGACATTGGCTGACAAAAACAAAAAAAAAGACCACGCTTGTTTTAACCCCTTTAATGCCAGGATGTTTAAAAAGGTACCTTGGAAGACAAGTGATTGAAGCAGAGATAATCTTATCAACAGATTTGAATTTTTTATCTGTTTTTTTTTTTCTTTGTATGGTTTGTGAATATGTTCCTATTTGCCTATTACATAGGCAGGGGCTACTTCCTGCTCTGTAGTCTTGGATAGTGATTGTGCTTTGCCATTCTTCTCTCTAAGCTTCAAAAAGAAAACAAAAAAAAAAAACGGCAACAAAAATCACCTTTAGAGCGTGACCTGGGTTCCGTGCACGTTTCCTGCACCTCATTCAAAATGCACTGGTCTTGCGATCTGCAGTGGGGGTCAGTGCAATGTTAACAACACCCCAAATACGAGTCACAAACGCACTGGTTTTGCCCGCACCAGATCACATGGTACAAAAGTGCCATGAGATCCGATGGCAGTGCGTTTCCAAAAGTAGTGCATGCACTACCTTTGGTGCGGTGGGATTTCAGCTCATTCAGAACGAATGGGCTGAAATCACACCACACAGAACGGCAATTGAATCGCGCAGGAATCCGCAGCGTGTTCCTGTGCGATTCCCGGTGTAGATCGGGGAGGCTGAGCCCTGGTTCACACTAGAATACGATGCGTCAGAGACACCGCTCTCTCCTGGTTCTCCTCTTACCTATCCCGACGCTCCTTCAGCGTTTCCTACAATGGTGCCACCTCCCCTTCCCTCCCCCTCTCTGTTGGGGTCCCCCAGGGCTCTGTCCTTGGACCCCTTCTCTTCTCCATCTACACCTCCTCCCTTGGCAAACTCATACACTCCCACGGCTTCAACTACCATCTCTATGCTGATGACACTCAAATTTACCTCTCCACCCCCCACCTCACCTCCACTTTCTCCGCCCGCATCACTCACCTCCTAAACGACATCTCTGACTGGATGTCGCTCCATTTCCTCAAACTCAACCTCTCCAAAACCGAGCTTCTCGTCTTCCCTCCTGCCCGCGCCCCCCCCCCCCATCCTATCCATCACTACTAACATCACCACCATCAATCCCGCCCCGCAAGCCAAAGTCCTTGGGGTCATTCTGGACTCTAACCTCTCCTTCCAACCTCATGTCAAATCACTGACAAACACATGCAGGCTCCACCTCCGCAATATCGCCAAAATACGCACCTTCCTTACCCCAGACACCGCTAAACTACTTGTACACTCCCTGATTATCTCACGCCTTGACTACTGCAACTCCCTCCTCACCGGCCTACCCCAGTGCAAACTCTCCCCGCTTCAGACCATCCTGAACTCAGCTGCCAGACTCATCCACCTCACCAGCCGCTCCACCTCTGCCACCCCCCTCTGCCTCTCCCTCCACTGGCTCCCTATCGCCCAACGCATCAAATTCAAACTACTCACTCTGACCTACAAAGCCATTCACAACACTGCCCCTAACTACCTCACCGACCTGATTCCCAAGTACCACCCTACCCGTACCCTTCGCTCTTCACAGGACCTCCTACTATCTTGCTCCCTGGTCTCCTCCTCACACGCACGTCTGCAAGACTTCTCCAGGTCCTCCCCCATCCTCTGGAACTCACTACCCCAATCCATCAGACTGTCACCTTCCCTCCTCACCTTCAGGCGCTCCCTGAAAACCCACCTCTTCAGGGAAGCCTACCCCACCCTCACCTAACTGCTGCTCTCCTTCATTCCTCCTACCACTCCATCCCCCACAGCCACTTCCTCCTGTACCACTACCCCCTCCCTCCCAGATTGTAAGCTCGAAAGAGTAGGGCCCTCTTACCCCTCGTGTGCTGTTCGTAGCTGCTGTAATGTTTCATTTATTGTCCCCCCCTCTATTGTACAGCGCTGAGCAAACCCTTTGGCGCTATATAAACTCAATGTAATGTAATGTAATAATGAGCATGTTTCCTGAACCGCGTACAAAACACAATGCCCTTGCGATCTGCAGTTTGTGTCGATGCAATGTAAAAAAACCACCCCAAACTCGGGTCACAAGCATTTGCCTACCCTGGATCGCATGATATATGTGTTTTCGAAAGTTGCACGTACACTGCTTTTGGTGTAATGCAGTTCGGGTTAAACCCATGCAAATGAATGGGCTTAAATTGCATTGCAGTGAATCGCATGTGAATTGCACAGGAATGCGCTGCACATTTCTGTGTCATTTATAGGCTATTCATAGTGTGAACCTAGGCACAGTGAGGGAAAAAACTGTAACAAAATCACTTTCAGTCTCGGTTGACACTGCTGCAGCCCCGAAGTCATGAGATTTCCAGTGAAACTTGCTTGCAACTTGATGTGACTTCAATGCGACTTCATGCGACCTTGATGTTTTGTGTCATTGGCGACTCATAACAAAACAACAGCGTGTGACACAGATTACTGAACTTACAAAACCCTCTGAAGTCGCAAAGACAATGTAATGACCTTCTTGCGACTTTTGCGATTTTAACATTGCAGTCAATGGCACTCATGTCGCGAGGAAGTTGCAGAAAAGTAGCACAGGTTTTTTTGTCAACATAACTTGGGTTGCAGCAACTAAGAACCCATTGAAAGGAATGTGTTTTAACTTGTCATGTGACTTTCTGTGTCGCGTATTGCAGCAAGTTGCATGAGAAGTCGCAAGCAGTGTGAATCACGGCTTTGGGAAATCTAATAATTTAGGAAAATAATAGCACACTTGTTGAATAGACGTTGTTTTGTTTTAGCCGGTGATTTCTCCCAGTGTTTCGGCTCTTCCACCCCTCGACTGGCTTCATTCTGCCTTCAGAATCCCATTTCGGCTTAACCTGCCTCTGACCGCTGGTTGCTTTCCCGCTAATGATGCGTTTCACAAATAACCGCGGGGGCCTCCCGCTGCTCCCTCCAGCTTCGCCGTGTCAGAAAATGGCCGGTTTGGCCGCACGGCCCCCTTTTTTCAAAAGCGTAAAGTTGACTAAGAAAATCAAAACATATTAAAACCGCTGAGCTGAGCTGGAAAGCCGTGGATGAGCTTCAAATGTTTGGTTTGGCCGGCGAGCGCTTTTTTGCGGATTGAAGACTGTGTTTAGCGTGACGCTGGAAATATAGGTTACGCGTCTTCCCTGCTGGCGTTCTGCGGATCGGAAGGAAGAGGAGGTGAATTATTTATCGGCGTGGGATCGGCTCAGCGCGTCCCTGTCAGCGGCAGAGTCTGAAGGCGAAGGGCTCGCAGAACCACGGTGTGATCTGCCGCCTTTCCGCATGGCTTGCTGGACATGGATGATGAGATGGGTTTGTTTGTTACACATGGCTTTAACGTATCTGACATGAACCCCGCAGTGCCCGCAGTTCCCCTGAGTCCCCACCAGGCAGCGCTGCCAACTGAAGCTTAGATTTTGCCCCCCCCCCATCAACATGCTAATGATTTTTTTTTTTTCATTTTCATTACATACCTTACTTTATGCACAGCAACCTCACTACTGAATCTTTGTACTTCTCTAGGCAATGCAGGCAGATCATGGCTGGTGGGAGGGGCCTGGCAGGGTGCTGTACATAGCTTCCTGAAAACATTGCAGCACCCTGCCTCAGTACGCAGTTCAAGAGCCCTCCTGATGCAAGTAGTGGGCTGGCTCTTGGGAGGAGTTATGCAAATGATGTGTGACTGTGGTGGGACATTTGAGTGTAAGCTCCTCTCGTGCAAACTGATGTGAGTGGTTTAGTGCTCTTTGTACTATGCAGGGGCGGACTGACAACTCATGGGGCCCCCGGGCAATAGGGGATCATGGGGCCCTTGTGTCCTCGCCCAAACTTAAAAAGCCTATTAAAAAGGTACCAGGGGCATCTCATGGGGCCCCCTACTGACCCCGGGCCCTCAGGCAGTGTCCGAGTTTCCAAATGGTCAGTCCGCCCCTGGTACTATGGCATATGTCTCAGCTATAATAGTTAAAAAAAAAAAGGAATAAACCATAAATTCCATGTTACGGATGGGCAGTGTCATTACAGAGTGTGTTGCAGTTCAGATGTGACTTCCCAGCAGGGGCGGACTGACAAATCATGGGGCCCCTGGGCAATAGGGGATCATGGGGCCCCTGTGTCCCTTGCCCAAACTCAAAAAAGCCTATGAAAAAGGTACCAGGGGCATCTCATGAGGTCCCCTACTGACCCCGGGCCCTCGGGCAGTGCCTGAGTTTCCAAATGTTCAGTCCGCCCCTGTTTCCCAGTTGAGTAGAACATACAGAAAGCCATTAGATGTGAAGGTCCTTCTTATGATCATAGTGTCGATTTTCTTGTGCAGTGTTACACTCTGTGAGTTTGTGTTTCCTGACACGTAGTTCTTTTCATATTTACTGACATGCATTAGTTTCTCTCTTATGGGTTCCCTTTTCCTGATACGCTCTTTCTTTTCCTTGGCAGGCCATGCAGCTGGAAGTTGAAGGAGAAGAGGTGAAAGAGTTCTCGAAGGCTGAAAGTGCTCTCCTCTGACAAGACGACGGCTCGCCCTCCCAACAAGCACTGTGCCAAAAGCCTGCTCAGTTTCCCGAACTTTATCCTTTCCTGGTGGAAACAAAAACGGAATCTACAAAAGTGATTAATGAGCACTTCGGTTTCTGCGGGCGGTGTGCAATCCCAGCTAATGAGACTGCTGTATCGCCATCCATGGCAGGAGGTGCGCTCATCAAAGGATTACGGCACCTTTGGCTGTGATGACATTTATTCTTGCCAGATGGCCGGACAAAAGCACATTAAATGCTGAGATTTGCACTTCGTGTTTGCTTTTGCACCTCACGTTTTAGCAAGGGCCTTTTATTTTTTGGAAACCAGAAATGGGCCTTCGGACAGTTTTGTGGCCCAAGGACTGGGTGTCCTTCTTGAAGTCCTGGATTCTGTTCTCGCTTGGGCTTTCCTTGCAGGTTAGCCAAACATTGGCGTGTCCAAAGGTGTGCCGCTGTGACCGGAACTATGTCTACTGTAACGAGCGGAGTTTGACCTCAGTGCCTCTTGGAATTCCGGAGGGTGTAACCGTGCTCTACCTCCATAATAACCAAATTAACAATGCTGGATTCCCTGCGGAACTGCACAACGTCCAATCGGTGCACACGGTTTACTTGTATGGCAACCAATTGGATGAATTTCCGATGAACCTTCCCAAGAATGTTAGAGTGCTTCACCTCCAAGAAAACAACATACAGACCATTTCAAGGGTGGCACTAGCACAGCTTTTAAAACTGGAAGAGCTGCACTTAGACGATAACTCCATCTCAACGGTAGGGGTGGAGGACGGAGCTTTCCGCGAAGCGGTTAGCCTAAAGCTGCTTTTTCTATCCAAGAACCATTTGAGCAGTGTGCCGGTTGGTCTCCCTTTTGTATTGCAAGAGTTGAGGCTGGATGAAAACCGTATTGCTACCATTTCAGACCAAGCCTTCCTAAACCTGACCAACTTGGAACGTTTGATACTAGACGGCAATCTCTTATCCAACAAAGGAATTGCAGATGGAACCTTTAGCCATCTACCCAAGCTGAAGGAGTTTTCTATGGTACGTAACTCTCTCACCAGTCCTCCAACTGATCTCCAGGGCACCTACTTGGTAAAGCTGAACCTGCAGGACAACCAAATTAATCACATATCGGTGTCAGCCTTTGCTAAACTGCACAAGCTCGAGAGATTGGATATATCAAACAACCGACTCCAGAGATTGGTCAGGGGAGTTTTTGATAACCTAACTAACCTAAAACAGTTGACTGCTCGGAACAACCCTTGGTTTTGCGATTGTGGCATTAGGTGGGTTACTGAGTGGCTCAAGTCTCTTCCGGCTGCCATCAATGTTCGTGCATTTATGTGTCAGGGACCAGAGCATTTCCGTGGAATGGCTGTTAGAGAGCTCAATGTAAACCTGTTGTCCTGCCCAACCACAACACCCGCCTTACCGCCTGTTACTCAGCCACCTCCTCCAACCACTGCCCCAACTACCCCTCCCACAACAATTTTTATCCCTACTCCCACTGAAACACCTGAAGTCCCAACAACCACCCCATCACTTGCTCCCCTTACTGAGCCTGACCCAGAGATCATAATCATAGAGAGAGTAACCACACCTATCCGAGAACGACTCCAGCTGTCCATTCGCTTTGTGAATGACACCTCCATCCACCTCAGCTGGTTGACCTTTGTTACGGTTGTCTCCTACAAGTTGACTTGGGTTAAGATGGGCCACAGCCTGGTGGAAGGGATCGTAAATGAGCAAATAGTCAATGGTGAGAAGCATCACTGGAACCTGTTGAATCTGGAACCCAAGTCCACATATCGGATCTGCTTGGTTCCTTTGGATTCTTTTAACAACTACCAAGCAGGCGAGGAGACTGTGTGTGCCGAGGCCACCACAAAGGCCTCTTCCACAAACAATGGGAACAACAGCCCCTCTAGCCACGAGCAGGCCACAACTCCAAGCATGGGCTCCCCCTTTCTGCTGGCAGGGTTAATTGGGGGGGCAGTCATTATAGTACTTGTAGTCCTTCTAAGCATCTTCTGCTGGCATATGCACAAAAAGGGCCGTTACACGTCCCAGAAGTGGAAATACAACCGCGGCCGCCGGAAAGACGACTACTGTGAGGCGGGCACCAAGAAGGACAACTCCATCCTGGAGATGACGGAGACCAGCTTCCAGATCGTCTCCTTAAACAATGACCAGCTCCTTAAAGGAGGTTTCAGACTGCAGCCCATTTATACCCCGAATGGGGGCCTCACTTACACAGACTGTCACATCCCCAATAACTTGAGGTACTGCAACAATAGCAGTGTTCCAGACTTGGAGCACTGTCACACGTGATAGGGACCCGAGCCAAGCAGCCACACAAAAGACGGACTCTACCGAAACAAAACGGGACTAAAGAGACATGAAGCGAAAAAAAAAATTTACATTTGATATTAGGCAGATGCGTTTGTGCATCGGATACTCTGTAATTTATACGGTGTACTATATAGTGGAATTTAAACAAACAAAAAAAAAGTGCTATCTTTTCTATTTCCAGTTCATTGCAAACAGTTTTGTAACTCTTTGCTTTTTAAATATTTAAAAATTGCTGAAGTATTGTACAGGGTTGTACAATAATAACCAGTTTGCCATGATAACAAAAACGGATGTTACTTTCTTCTTTGTCCTTTTTTTTTTTTGTATTACAGTCATACAATCATTCTCATATGGAATGATGATGCTTGTTGTGTGAGAATTAGTGGTGGTGACCTCCCTTTCTGAAAATACCACTTACCTGGCTCTCTGGCTTTATTGCTAGGTTCAATCCTTAGCCCGCTGTGTGCACACGCAAAAGCATGCGTGCATTCCCAAAAGTTGTGTGGCTGCAAATCGGGAGCTCACAGAATTTGCAGAAAGAGCAACACATGTGGTGGACTTACAGCCACACAACTATCAGAGAAACATCCAAAACGAATAGATTGGCATCATCGTGTACAAGCTCTAAAAATCTTTTTTATTAAGGATCCAATGGGGATCTAAAATCCTACATACCGAGAAACGTTAACGCGTTTCAGCCTGGGTGAGCTTTATTCATGACAAAACACGTCAACATTTCACTGTGTGTAAGATTTTATATTCCTGTTGGATGCTTCATAAAGAAGATTTTTAGTGCTTGTACACGATGATGCCACTCTATTAGTTTCGGATGTTTCTCTATTATGGATCCAACAGGAGTATAAAATCTTACAAACAGAGAAAGGTTGGCACAGTTCGTCATGACTAAAGCTCACCCGGGCTGAAACACGTCAAGTTAAGGGTCCAACAGGGATATAAAATATTACAGAAAAAGAAAAGTTAACTCGTTTCAGCCTAGGTGAGCTTTAGTCATGACGAAATGCTTCAACTCTTCTCTGTGTGTAAGATTTTATATTCGTGTTGGATCCTTAATAGGGAAACATCCAAAATTAATAGATTGGCATCATCGTGTACAAGCTCATAAAAACTTCTTTATTAAGGATCCAACAGGGATATAAAATCCTACATGCCAAGAAAACTTGACGCGTTTCAGCCCGGGTGAACTTTAGTCATGATGAAATGCATCAACTTTTCTCTGTGTGTAAGATATTATACTCCTGTTGGATCCTTAATAGAGAAACATCCAAAACGAATAGATTGGCATCATCGTGTACAAGCTCTAAAAATCTTACGCGTCCAACAGGAATATAAAATCCTATATACAGAGAAACATTAACACGTCAACTTTTCACTGTGTGTAAGATTTTATATTCCTGTTGGATGCTTCATAAAGAAGATTTTTAGTGCTTGTACACAATGATGCCACTCTATTAGTTTCGGATGTTTCTCTATTATGGATCCAACAGGAGTATAAAATCTTACAAACAGAGAAAAGTTGGCACAGTTCGTCATGACTAAAGCTCACCCGGGCTGAAACACGTCAAGTTAAGGGTCCAACAGGGATATAAAATATTACAGAAAAAGAAAAGTTAACTCGTTTCAGCCTAGGTGAGCTTTAGTCATGACGAAATGCTTCAACTCTTCTCTGTGTGTAAGATTTTATATTCGTGTTGGATCCTTAATAGGGAAACATCCAAAATTAATAGATTGGCATCATCGTGTACAAGCTCATAAAAACTTCTTTATTAAGGATCCAACAGGGATATAAAATCCTACATGCCAAGAAAACTTGACGCGTTTCAGCCCGGGTGAACTTTAGTCATGATGAAATGCATCAACTTTTCTCTGTGTGTAAGATATTATACTCCTGTTGGATCCTTAATAGAGAAACATCCAAAACGAATAGATTGGCATCATCGTGTACAAGCTCTAAAAATCTTACGCGTCCAACAGGAATATAAAATCCTATATACAGAGAAACATTAACACGTCAACTTTTCACTGTGTATAAGATTTTATACTCCTGTTGGATGCTTCATAAAGAAGATTTTTAGTGCTTGTACACGATGATGCCACTCTATTAGTTTCAGATGTTTCTCTATTATGGATCCAACAGGAGTACAAAATCTTACAGAGAAAAGGTGACACAGTTCGTCATGACTAAAGCTCACCCGGGCTGAAACACGTCAAGTTAAGGGTCCAACGGGGATATAAAATATTACATAAAAAGAAAAGTTAACGCGTTTCAGCCTAGGTGAGCTTTAGTCATGATGAAATGCTTCAACTTTTCTCTGTGTGTAAGATTTTATACTCCTGTTGGATGTACTCTTGTACACGATGATGCCACTCTATTCGTTTTGGATGTTTCTCTGTTAAGGATCCAACAGGAGTATAAAATCATACACAGAGAAAATTTTACGCATTTCGTCATGAGTAAAGCTCACCCGGGCTGAAACGCGTCAACATTTCTCGGTATGTAGGATTTTATATCCCTGTTGTATCCTTAATAAAGAAGATTTTTAGAGCTTGTACACGCTGATGCCAATCTATTAGTTTTGGATGTTTCTCTATTAAGGATCCAACAGGAGTATAAAATCTTACATACAGAGAAAAGTTGACGCAGTAAAGCTCACTCGGGCTGAAAAGTATCAAGTTAAGGTTCCAACAGAGATATAAAATCCTACATACCAAGAAACGTTGACGGGCTTCAGCCCGGGCGAGCTTTAGTCATGACGAAATGTCAACTTTTCTCTGTGTGTATGATTTTATACTCTCGTTGGATCCTTAATAGAGAAACATCCAAAATGAATAGATTGGCATCATCGTGTACAAGCTCTAAAAATCGTCTTTATTAAGGATACAACAGGGATATACAATTCTACATACCGAGAAACGTTGACGTGTTTCAGCCCAGGTGAGCTTTAGTCATGACGAAATGTGTCAACTTTTCTCTCTGTGTAAGATTTTATACTCCTGTTGGATCCTTAATAGAGAAACATCCAAAATTAATAGATTGGCATCATCGTGTACAAGCTCATAAAATCTTCTTTATTAAGGATCCAACAGGGATATAAAATCCTACATGCCAAGAAAACTTGACACGTTTCAGCCCGGGTGAACTTTAGTCATGATGAAATGCATCAACTTTTCTCCGTGTGTAAGATTTTATATTCCTGTTGGATCCTTAATAGAGAAACATCCAAAACGAATAGATTGGCATCATCATGTACAAGCTCCAAAAATCTTAAGGGTCGAACAGAAATATAAAATCCTATATACAGAGAAACGTTAACGCGTTTCAGCCCGGGTGAACTTTAGTCATGACAAAACGCGTCAACGTTTCACTGTAAGATTTCATACTCCTGTTGGACGCTTCATAAAGAAGATTTTTAGAGCTTGTACATGATGATGCCACTCTATTTGTTTTGGATGTTTCTCTATTAAGGATTTAACAGGAGTATAAAATCTTACACACAGAGAAAAGTTGACACAGTTCGTCATGACTAAAGCTCACCTGGGCTGAAACGCGTCAAGTTAATGGTCCAATAGGGATATAAAATCCCACATACAGAGAAAAGTTAACGCGTTTCAGCCTGGGTGAGCTTTAGTCATGACAAAACGCATCAACGTTTCACTGTGTGTGAGATTTTATACTCCTGTTGGACGCTTCATAAAGAAGATTTTTAGAGCTTGTACACAATGATGCCAATCTATTCGTTTTGGATTTTTCCCTATTAAGGATCCAACAGGAGTATAAAATCTTACACACAGAGAAAAGTTGAAACAGTTTGTCATGACTAAAGCTCACCTGGGCTGAAACACGTCAAGTTAAGGGTCCAATAGGGATATAAAATCCTACATACAGAGGAAAATTAACGCGTTTCAGACTGGCTGAGCTTTAGTCATGACAAAACGCGTCAACGTTTCACTGTGTGTAAGATTTCATGCTCCTGTTGGATGTTTCATAGAGAAGATTTTTAGAGCTTGTACATGATGATTCACTCTATTCGTTTTGGTTGTTTCTTTGACGGTTGTACAGTTCTGGCACTTGTGTTGCTCTCTCTGCAAATTCTGCAAGTTCAATGGGTTGTCTCATCACATCAATTCATTGTTAGCACGGATAAAAAACATGCAAAGCTCAACACCCAAAAAGCTACGTAAGTTACTTTGGTGCATGTGTTGGCTGTAGGGCATCCCATTGAAATGAATGGGCTGCCCTATGTGTGTAGTGCCAAAACACAAAAAAAAAATGCAAGAATGCGCGTTCACAAAAAAAGGTGTATACTTGGCCTTAAAGAGTTTTCATGAATGCATGCATTTTTGCACACGTTCACAAAATACGCAAACTAACACGTTGTGCTTGTGGTGCCAAGCTACGCCCAATGGTACCCAAAATTTGGAAAGCCCACACGTGTTTTTGTTTGAATCAAAACACACGCAAAGCTCAATGCCCAAAAAGGTATGTGAGCTGATTTGGAGCATTTGTCGTGCATAGGGCAGCCCATTGAAATGAATAGACTGCCCTATGCCTTAAGTGCAAAAATGCGCACAAAGTGCACAAAAATACAAAACTGTAGGTGTGAATGTAACCTAAAACTGAACTCGGTGGGGGAAAACTCATAATTCCCCCTCCCTCCCCACCTGTACTGCAAGGTTTAAATCCTTTTTTTGCCATGGATAGCAGATAAAAGGACTTTTACTTATCCTAGCCTTCACTCTCGCAAGATCCTCCTTCCATGCAACCCTTCCCACCAATTGGAGCATCCGATCACAGCTCTGATGTCATCAGCTACAATGCAGGACAAAATGTCCGGAATTGAGAGTGAAGATGCCAAGGAGTTGTCCTATAGCTGGGGAGGAACAAGTGAGGGGCAGGTGCTGGGGGAGCAAGGGATACTCTAGTACAGGGGTCTCCAAACTTTCTAAATAGAGGGCCAGTTAACTGTCCTTCAGACTTTAGGTGAGCCAGACTGTGACCAATGGGAGTAGTAAATACCCCAGAATCAATGGGCATAGAGAAGGTTTCAGTCTTAATGGTCAGTGTTTATAAATTACATAGCACCTGTGGTCAGTAGGAGGAGGAATGGTGCCCCATCATTGGTGTCAGAGGAAGGAATAGCTCCCCAACGTTGGGTTGGTGTTGGTGGAACTAATGGTGTCCCATCATTGCTGTCAGTGAGATTAATAGTTCCTTTATATAAGTGGGAGGAATAGTGCCCCATCATTGGTGTCAGTGGGAGGAATAGCGCCCAAACGTTGGATTGGTGTTGGTAGAAAGAATGGTGTCCCATCATTGGTGTCAGTGAGATTAGTAGTGCCTCATCATTGGTGTCAGTGGGAGGAATAGCGCCCCAATGTTGGGTTGGTGTTGGTAGAAAGAATAGTGCCCCCTAATTGGTGTCATTGGGGGGAATAGTGCCCCATCATTGATGTCAGTGGGGGAGATAGTGCCCATTCTTTGGTGTTAGTGGAAGGAATCAGTGCCCCGTCATTGGTGTCAGTGGGAGGAATAGTGCCCCCTAATTGGTGTCAGTGGGAGGAATAGTGCCCCCTAATTGGTGTCAGTGGGAGGAATAGTGCCCCCTAATTGGTGTCAGTGGGAGGAATAGTGCCCCATCATTGGTGTCAGTGGGAGAAATAGTGCCCCATCATTGGTGTCAGTGGGAGCAATAGTGCCCCATCATTGGTATCAATGGGAGGAATAGTGCCCCATCATTGGTGTCAGTGAGATTAATAGTGCCTCTCATACGTGGGAGGAATAGTGCCCCAAGGGCAAGATTAAGGCAAGCAGCGGGCTACATCCAGCCTGTGGGTCGCAGTTTGGACACTAATTGATGTCAGTGGGGGAGATAGTGCCCATTCTTTGTGTTAGTGGAAGGAATCAGTACCCCGTCATTGATGTCAGTGGGAAGAATAGTGCCCCCTAATTGGTGTCAGTGGGAGGAATAGTGCCCCATCATTGGTGTCAGTGGAAGGAATAGTGCCCCATCATTGGTGTCAGTGGGAGGAATAGTGCCCCATCATTGGTGTCAGTGGGAGGAATAGTGCCCCATCATTGGCGTCAGTGGGAGGAATAGCGCCCCAACTTCAGATTGGTGTTGGTGGAAAGAATGGTGTCCCATCATTGGTGTCAGTGAGATTAATAGTGCCTCTCATAAGTGGGAGGAATAGTGCCCCAAGGGCAAGATAAAGGCAAGCAGCGGGCTACATCCAGCCCGTGGGTCGCAGTTTGGAGACTACTGCTCTAGTAGTACCCTGGAAGTCTAAGCAAAAATGATGGGGTTCCCCAGCACTGCAAGGGCATTTTTTAAAATTTTCTCTGGAGTTCAGCTTTAACACTTTGAATGACAAAGGAAACATATGTCATTATCCCCATCCGGGTTCTTTGTGGATCAGTGACTCAGAAAGCATTGAAGACATTGGATGGGGGTGATATCTCCAGAATTCTTCATGATGGGTTTACTTGAAAAATTCACAATGTGCAAAAATATGGACTTGGTACTTTATTTTGCAACACACTACGACAAACAGATTGGACGTTATGATGTACTTCAGTGAACGCTCATTGTAGTGCCAATTATAAATGTATGACAAAGGGGCGGACTGACAACTCATGGGGCCCCGGGCAATAGGGGATCATGGGGCCCCTGTGTCCTTGCCCAAACTCAAAAAAGCCCATGAAAAAGGTACCTGGGGCATCTCATGGGGCCCCCTATTGATCCCGGGCCCTCAGGCAGTGCCCGAGTTTCCAAATGGTCAGTCCGCCCCTGATATGGCAATGCCCCGTATCACCAATCATGCATTGCCATGCACTCGGTGAAATGCACGTTACAATGCAAAGGTTGACCTGGGGTTCAAGGTTGTTAATAACCTCACAATATAAATGAACACAAAGGTTCTGATACTGTAAAAGTACTTTACAGGTATTTAAAGGGACACTATATTTTAATAATAAAGTTGTTTAAAATGTTATTAGAGAAATAAGTCCCATTCATCATATATTCATGATTCTATCTCTCCAAAGCTAAACTTTACATCTACCCTTGCAGTGTCTCTCCTTCACTATGGGGCTTCAGCTAAGTTGACAGCCGAACAGGAATGACTGATCCCCCATTGAAGTGGCAGGAGACCAATCTGCTTCCAATTACACTACATGCGGCAGTGGTGTATTTAGGTTTTGTGCTGCCCTAGGAAACACAAAAATCACACTCGCAGAGAGCCTGACATTGACCATCAACACCCCTTCCCCCACCCCACCTGAGAGACCCTTCCACTGACACACATCCCCCCCACCTTCCCGGCACGGTAGAGAAAGACATTCACCTTCACAGCTCTGGACATCCATGAGAACGAGAGTCCGGCTCTGCATACTCCATAAAGCAGCCCACAGCCTCTCTCAGATCCTACCTGGTCCCCATGACGCATGTGTCCCTTCTTCTGTCCCTTCTTCTGGGGAGTGGTGTTGCCCCCCTGATAAAGGACGCCCTGGGCAAATGCCTTGTGGTAAATATGCTCGTGACATGCGGTCATTTTGGGGAGAATGATTCACACACGTGCAGCACTTTGCTGACCCCCCCGTGACGCTAATGTTGTCTAATGAACCACAAACCGAAGGAAAAGAATGAGGAAGTATGCGAAGTACAGTGACACCCTTATTTCTTCAAAAAATGCAAGGCATCGATCAAAATGGCCAGAATTCTCATGATCGAATCTCATGTCTGTGCTAGGCATTCATTGACAATATTTCAATACAATTAAACACTGAGATTTACAGCACAATTGGCAAATAACAGCCCCAAGTTAGTTGGAAAGCAGAGCAAGTTAGATTCCAGGCAGGGGGTCGTAACATTTTGTAGCAGTATCGTAAACTGGACGTGGCAGAGTCTGGAAAGCCTCTGAAAGCATAAATTCACCTTTTGTATCAAGTTACACCTGTATATAGGGTATAGCATGTTATTGTGCTCCAATCCCGCACCCCCTCCCCCCTTTCTGATCCCTCATTGTGATGGTGGGCGGGGGAGCCTGACATTGCAAGCGTGATCTGCTGATCGAAGGTACAATGCTTTACAGGATGCAGTTTAAAAAAAAAATAAATAAATGCATATCTTTTTACCTGCAAAATCATGTGCATTTTTTTTACAAAAATCCTTGAGCCCAGGTTCATACTGATGTGCAGATTTCCACACCGCATGATAATCGCACCCCATTCATACGCACCGTTGCGGGTGTGTATTTTAAGTTAACGACACCCTGAAATAAGTTCTCAAAACGCGGTGCGATGTGCAGATGCGATATGGTGCGGACAAAAAAGAGGGTTCTGCACTTTTTTGGTGTGGATGCGGTGCGATTTGAGCCGTACAGAATGTATGGCTCAAATTGCACCACACAGAAATCGCATGTGATTTGCACAGGAATGCGCTGCGGTTCCTATACAAATCACATGCGATGTGCTGCACCGCATCAGTGTGAACCCGAGGTTAATGAAGCAATGTCATAAATGACCTGTCGTAAATAGTGTGGAGAATAGCTAGAGGAATACACGTCTGCCAGGCACGGGTTAGTGATTTATACTGACATACAGATTATGACAGTGATGTATAAAAATATTATAGTATATAACCTATACTATATTAGATCTCCTAAAATATGCATAGGATTCATATCATATTTGATGTCTATCAAATCATATTTTCATTTTGTTCAATAATATGTTAGTTGTCAGTAAGTTTTTGCGGTTCCCTCAACTTCTACAAACCATTACAGAGTTAAATGATGCTGTGACCCTCCCGACCCTCCTCTGATGACTCCTCCATATTAAATAATTAGATAATCTATCAAGTTGACTATAACTGTGCAGAAGACACTAGGGCAGCTTGCAGTTCTGTAAACTTTGTTTAACAATTCCAGAAAGCCTCTTAATGAAGTCATACCATAAATACCCTGTCATAAATAGTGTGGAGGAGAGTTGGAGGAGCACACATCTGCCAGACTCAAATTAGTGACTTATATTGGCATGCAGATGATTACACTGATGTATACAAATATAACAGTCAGGTTGGCACCAAGTACACCTCTAGTATGAGGAGCAGAAGTATAATAAAATACATCCGATCTATTAAATTATGCATACTATTCATATCATATTTGGTGTCTATCAAATTGTATCTTCATTCTCTTCAACAATATGTTGGTTGTCAGTGACAAGATTTTAAAGTTCCCTCAATTTCTGCAAACCATTACAGAGTTGAAAGATGGTGTTACCCTCCTCTGATGAAAAATGAATAATTAAAGGCTCCAGCAAAGTGACTATAACTGTGCAGAAGACACTAGGGCAGCTTGCAGTTCTGTAGACTTTGTATAACAAGTTCAGCAAGCCTCTTAACAAAGTCATCCCATAAATGCCCTATCATAAATAATCTGAAGGAGAGTTGGAGGAATGCACATCTGCCAGACTTGGGTTAGTGACCTATATTAACATACAGATGATTATATCGATGTATGAAAATATAACAATCAGGTAGACATTAAACATGTCTATGCTGTGACGAGTAGAAGGTGATGACACTGATTTATAAAAATATAACAGTCATGTAGACACCAAGTACGCCTATAGTATAAGGGGCAAAAGTCTAATAAAATACATTAGATCTCTTAAAATATGCATAAGATTCATATCACATTTGGTGTCTATCAAATCTTATCTTCATTCTGTTCAGAAATATGTTGGTTGCAGGGGTGGACTGACAACTCATGGGGCCCCCGGGCAATAGGGGATCATGGGGCCCCTGTGTCCTTGCCCACACTCAAAGCACACCCAAAAAAGCCTATAAAAGGTACCAGGGGCATTTCATGGGGCCCCCTACTGATTCTGGGCCCTCGGGCAGTGCCCGAGTGCTCAAATGGTCAGTCCACCCCTGGTTGGTTGTTAGTAACAAGATTTTGCAGCTCCCTCAAACTTCTGCAAACCATTACAGAGTTCCTCTGATGACTCCTCCAAAATAAATAATTAAAGGATCCAAGTGACTATAACTGTGCAGAAGACACTAACGCAGCTTGTGGTTCTGTAGATTTTATGTAACAAGTCCAAAAAGCCTCTTAATGAAGTCATTCCATAAATGCCCTGTTATAAATAGTCTGGATAAGAGTTGGAGGAATACACAACTGCCAGACTTGGGTTAGTGACCTATATTGACATACAGGTGATCACATTGATGCCTGAAAATATTACAATCAGGTAGACACCAAACACTTCTATGCCACAAGGAGCAGATGGCTATTAAAAAACATTAAATCTCCTAATATATGTGTAGGATTAATATCTTATTTTGTGTCTATCAAATCATATGTTCTTTAAGTTCAATAATATGTTGGTTGTCAGTAACAGGCTATTGTAGTTCCCTTAACTTCTACAAACCATTACAGAGTTGAATGATGGTGTTTGACCCCCTCTGATAACTTCTCCATAGTAAATAATCAGAGTCCAGTGCAGAAGAAGCTAGGGCAGCTTGCTGTCCTGTAGACTTGGTGTCATGAAACTGCATAGAGACCAAGCATTTTTGGAATGAAACTCCATAAACGTAATGTATTGCTCAGAGCCCCCAACTCCAAAAAGGAGCATCTGTACCTTTTTTGCAATCGACTGATGTTGGTCATACGATAGGCAAGTGTGACTGCTGGGAAAAGGTTCATAAAGCTCACCAGTGCTCTGACACAGAATGCCCCTATAATACCAGTATAAGCATGGTAATATGTATCAGCCCTGAGGGAGGAAGATATTTACTATGAATTGAGTTACTTTGTTTCACAATAAAAGCATCATACCTGGTCACTCACATTTGTCTTCTCTATGACTGACATCAGATGTATACTCAAGAGTTATATCCACGCCTTCACAGAGATGAGTTTTTTCCATAACCAACAAAACTGTGACATCTCATTATGGCCTTGTAGGAGGGAGTTGGGTACACAAACCATGGCCGAGAAATAATGTCTCCACCAGAAAACAACCTTCCTTGAGGTTTTCCACCACTGCTAGCTTGCTCACAAAGACAGGGACTCAAAGCTCGACTCCAGGAATTATGTGCACTGCATATTTACATTGATTCAGTTTGGTATGATGTATGCATACAGTTGAGGGGCTCCTAGAGAAGCTGGAAATCTCTGTGGAAGTCAATGCTACTACGGTGATAGCCCAGTCTTCTGAGTTCTGTTGGGATTCACCTCTGGTGACCCACAAGGGTTCCTCACCTGGCAAAAAAAACCTTGTATTTTTTTCAATGAATACAAGATGATCTTTTATTGGACAAAGTGGAGATTGTGACATCACCACCTCTTATGTTCACCTGGTCCAGTCAGTGGAAGTGCCAAGAGTGTGACCCTCTGTGGTCAGTGTGCACAGAAACCCAGCATAACCTAGAAGACTGGAGCTATAACTGTTGTAGCATCGACAACTACAGTGATAGTCAGCAGTCCATCAGGAATGAGAAATGCACATTTTTACATTGTGCCAAGCTGGACCAATGTAACTGTGCAATTCGAATAATGTCTGGAGTTTAGCTTCAATGTATTTAATGACAGGGTAACTTTAAGAGACAAAAAAGGTCTGGTGTGCTTGTCAAATGTCTTGTTATTTATGAAAGTTTAGAAAAAATAAGGTTGTGAGTATGGGCGTACTGACCATTTGGAAACTTGGGCACTGCTTGAGGGCCCGGGTTCAGTAGGGGGCCCCATGAGATGCCCCTGGTACCTTTTTCATAGGCTTTTTTAAGATTGGGCAAGGACACAGGGGCCTCATGATCCCCTATTGCCCGGGGGCCCCATGAGTTGTCAGTCCGCCGCTGGTTGTGAGGATTGGTATGTCAACTGGACCTGAGAATTAGGAATGGGTTTTTTTTGGCTTGCACACAGATGGATAACCATCACAGGATTGGCATCTTGGAACCAAAATGGTTGTTATTAAAGATCCATTACTGTTTTCCACATTTGCTGCCCAAATAGAAATACTATACAGTCTATAATATAGACTGTAGGTGCTTCTACCCTTAAACTCAAAATAGCTGTAGGGACTTCCCACCAGTGCCAAGACCACAAGCTGTTCAATCGGGCCTTCAATTTGAGAAAGGTTGGTCATTTCGGGGTATTTCAACCTTTATGGGCTTTAGCCACAGCCCAGCTATGCATCAGTCTCTTTTTGTTGGATCTTTTCTACTCCTAATGGACATATAATAAAGAAGATTTTAGAGCTTTGAACACCCGGTTGCCGACCTTTCTTAAATAACATGTTGTAGACATGTGACCATCACATCTATATGAGCTGGTTGGACATTCCATTCCAAAATCATAGACATTAATATGGAATCCCCTCCATTTTCTCTTTGTGAATATAACAGCTTCTACTCTCCTTAGAAGGCATTCCACAAGATTTTGAAGAGTCTGTGGGAATTTGTGCCCCTTTTGTAATATCAAGTATTATGTCGAATGAGAAGACCCTTCCAACAATCAGCATTCCAAAAGTGTCCAGTGAGGTTAAAGTCAGGGCTCTATGTAGACCATTCGAGTTCCTCCACATCAAACTGGTCAAACGATGTCTTTATGTATCTGGCTTTGTACAAAGGGGCACAGTCATGCTTGAACAGAAAAGGGCCTTCACCGAACTATTACCACAAGGTTGAAAGCACACAGTTACCAGAATAACGGTGTTCCTCCTATATATAATACCTCAATTGTACAGAAATACTTTTACCCCAAAAAGTGTATAAATCAATAATAAATAAAGTGCTATTAATCAAATAAATGTCAAATAAATAAATGAATAAATAAACTCTTAAATAATACTGTCCAAAATGTATATATGTATAATGTCCAAAAACGTGAGTATTCCACAAACAGTCCACAGGATGATGTTCCAGCAAGATGATAGTCCCAATAATTCTTGGAGATTGAACCTCAAGAGAAAGAGAACTAATATAGTGTAATACCATAAATACATGGAATCAAACAAACATCACTGCAAACGCATGCTGATGTATGGATGGAGGATCTGTGTCCTATTGTCTGGATTTACAAAGTGGTCTCTTGACTGAGATCTATAATCTGGCATTTTCTACATCTCTGGTAATAGTATATTATCCATTAGATGTGGACACTCTCACGATTTGGCACTGCATGCAAGTGTTACCCTTAATTTTTTACGCATGTTGTTCACACTTATATTCACCTATAGATCACGTGTGGTATTTATGTGATTCACATGTGTGTGGTTCAGTGTGATTCACATGCGTTCGCAGTGATGTTCGTTTGATTCCATGTATTTATGGTATTACACTACATTAGTTCTCTTTCTCTTGAGGTTCAATCTCCAAGAATTATTGGAACTATCCTCTTGCTGGAACATCATCCCGTGGACTGTTTTTGGAATACTCATGTTTTTGGACATTATACATGTATACATTTTGGACAGTATTACTTAAGAGTTTATTTATTCATTTATTTATTTGACATTTATTTGATTAATAGCACTTTATTTATTATTGAAAGCACACAGTTGTCTGCAACGCTCTCGATGTGATGCTTCTGGTTTTGTAATAGCTTGTCCAACAAGCTCATATAGGTGTGATGGTCAGGTGTCCACGGACTTTGGCCATATACTGTATCTTGGCTTTACAAGGAAGTAGAAGTCTCTTTCTTTATGGGTGATTCTTTATTAAGCTGTGGTTTAAAACCAGCAAATGTCTGCAAATGTGACTATTAGTAACATGATTAAAAACTAAATAAATCCCTTTAGCCTGGATTTAAAGGGTGGAAGATTTAGATGTTGGATGAGCATCAAAGACAATGCCTCAGTCATGAGAATGCATAGTTCTGGATCTGTGTTGAAGGGCTTTCTTTGCTTTAAATGAGTAATGCTTTTCCATGCAATACTATTGGAATGCAAAACCTGCTTGAAGCAGATCAAATGTAGGCCAGAAGGAGGTCTACTTAAGCTCAGGAGGTCAACTGCTGGTCAGAAGCAGATCAACGATAGGTCAGCAGGACAATTAACAAGCCATAAGGAGGTCAACTGCAGGTTAGGAGGGGGTCAACTGCAGGTTTGAAGCAGATCAATTGCAGGCCAGGAGATTCAGTGCAGGTCAACTGAAAGAAGGAAGTCAACTGCAGGTCAGAAACAAATCAGCCCCAGGTTAGAAGGTTAAATACAGGTTAGTAGGAGGCCAACTGCAATTCAGAAGGAGATAGATGGCAGATCAGGAGGTCAACTGCAGGTTAGGAGGTTCAATGTAGGTTAGAAGGTGGTCAACTGAAAGTCAGAAGGCGGTAACTGCAGGTCAAGAACGGATTAACCCCCAGGTCAGAAGGTCAAATACAAGTTAGTAGGAGGCCAACTGCAAATCAGAAGGAGGTAGACAGCAGGTCAGGAGGTCAACTACAGGTTAGAAGGAAGTTAGCTGCTGCTTATAAGCAGATTAACTTCAGATCAGGAGCTTCAATGTAGGTTAGAAGGAGGTGAACTGCAGGTCAGGAGGTCAACTGCAGGTTAGAAGCAGATCAAGTGGAGGTCAGGATATTCAATGCAAGTTAAAAGGAGGTCAACTGCAAGTCAGAAGGAGCACAACGGCAGGTCAGAAGGAGGTCACCTGCAGGTAAGAAGGTCAACTTCAGGACAGAAACAGACCAATTGCAAGACAAGAGGTCAAATACAGGTTAGAAGGCGTTCAGCTTCAAGTCAGAAGATGGTCAGCAGCAGGTCAGAAGGTCAACTGCCGGTGAGAAACCGAATCAACCGCAGGTTAGGAGGTTAAATGCAGGTTAGAGGGAGGTCAACTGCAGGTCAAATGTACTCAATCTTCTCAGAATCATGTCAAATGAATGCAATTGACACAAGCAGAAAGTCCATCCACACATGCTTTTAGGGCCCATTTACATTTGTGCAGAGTGTTAGCATGCATTGTGTTAATCCATTCGGTGCTGCTGGTTTACCCCAACATGCTTAGAACTGAACATGACATCACCCTTTTTTTTCTACCGTTGTGCGCTGGGATATCATTCGGAATGCATGGCCCTGCAATTTGGCAGCACGTGTTAAGCAGGCCATGCATGGTTCGAATCCTGAACAATGTTTCGATCGAAAATCGAAAACATCATTTGTTCTGTAATCCGATGGTGCCACCAATGAACATGGGACGTTTTTCATGAATTTGCCAGCATGCCCGATAAACGAAATGGGGAGGAACCACAAAAAATGGGTCGGTGCCATTGCTCCACTAACAGAGCGAAAATCGTCCGATTATTCTTAGGTCCGATCAGGGGCGGACTGACAACTCATGGGGCCCCCAAGCAATAGGGGATCATGGGGCCCTGTGTCCTCACCAGGGGTGGACTGACCATTTGGAAACTCGGGCACTGCCCAAGGGCCCGGGGTCAGTATGAGGCCCCATGAGATGCCCCCTGGTACCTTTTTCATAGGCTTTTTTGAGTTTGGGCAAGTACACAGGGGCCCCATGATCCCCTATTGCCCGGGGGCCCCATGAGTTGTCAGTCCGCTCCTGGTCCTCACCCACATTCAAACCACACCCAAAAGGCCTATGAAAGGTACCAGGGGCATCTCATAGGGCCCCCTACTGACCCGGGCCCTTGGGCAGTGCCCGAGTTCTTAAACGGTCAGTCCGCCCCGGGGTTCGATTTTCGAACAAAAAATCGTTCGAAAATCGTTTTTCTTGAATTTTCCAACATGCTCGAAAAACGAACCAGGGGCGGACTGACCACTCGGCTACTCGGGCACTGCCCGAGGGCCCGGGGTCAGTAGGAGGGCCCCATAAAATGCCCCTGGTACCTTTTATAGGCTTTTTTGGGTGTGTTTTGAGTGTGGGCAAGGACACAGGGGCCCCATGATCCCCAATTGCCCGGGGGCCCCATGAGTTGTCAGTCCGCCCCTGGGTGGAACCACAAAAATCGGCAGGTGCCATTGCCCCACTAACAGAGCGAAAATTGGCTGATTATTCTTAGGTCCGATTTTCGAACAAAAAATCGTTTGAAAATCGACCCATGTGTGGCCGGTCTTACTTGCACCGAGAAAGAGTAAGTGGGCCCCTAAATCTTTCTCTTCCAATCAGTGCCTGGCTGCGAAAACATGATGATTAATCATCCGAAGGATGATTTCCCACATGATAAACATGCTCCTAAGAGCGGGGCGTTTGTTTATCCCAAAACATTGGCGCTCGGATGAAGTTTACCCGCATTACTAATTAAAAAGCGATATCCTAAATAATTAATGCGATGCAGGTTTCGTGCGCTCCGCTGTCAGCGTTTCGCAAAGGCGAGCCGCCGCAAAATTATTTGTGAAACTTCTGGAACGGCCCGCCCTTTTATCGCGTTCGGCCGTGCGGGCGAAATAATGGCATTGATCCGACTCATCCCTTCGAATCATCCATCATGTTTCTCTCCCGTCTATCACTCCGCCAGGGTCCCGGAGAAACAGCTGCGCTAAAATCTATTGTTTTAATTCCCGGACAATTATGCGCCGTCTCTACGCCGCGCACATACAATCGGGTAATACACCATCTGGCAGATGAAACCGGAATGTTTATACGTTTCACATTGATCTGCAGGCTATACAGTGCCGAGGAGTACAATTCCCCGCACGCCTGAGCTGTTGGAATTGCCTGTATAAAATGTAAGAGCTCTGAGAAGAGATTTCTGCGAGGCGTCACATAGACTGGAGTCTTCTGCACCTCCCAGCTAATTGCCTTTAAGGATTAGCTGATGTAAGACTGGTTGATCAGTTTTGAAGGGATACAGGCAATTTAAATGGCCATATGGCTTCCTATAGATTGTTTTATTGTTTGGTGAGATTTCTTCACCCAGCTCCTCCCACCTGACGGTTTTTCTACTTTTGGATGGATTTCCAAGAGCAGCTGCATTGCTGTGGCTTGTGTCGGTATCTGCAGGTCAGAAGCAGGTAAGGATCAATTTACTAAAAACCTTGCAATTAAAATAATGGACCGGGAGCTTTTTAAACTCAGTAAAACTGGAGTTTCTCTAACGTAGGAGGGAAGAATTCTAGGTATGGATATTTTTACATTTATTTATTTCAGGTACTTATATAGCGCCATCAATGTACGCAGCGCTTTACATATATATTGTACATTCACATCAGTCCCTAACCCTCAAGGGGCGTACAATCTAAGGTCCCTAACCCTCAAGGGGCGTACAATCTAAGGTCCCTAACCCTCAAGGGGCGTACAATCTAAGGTCCCTAACCCTCAAGGGGTGTACAATCTAAGGTCCCTAACCCTCAAGGGGCGTACGATCTAAGGTCCCTAACTCTCAAGGGGCGTACAATCTAAGGTCCCTAACAATCAAGGGGTGTACAATCTAAGGTCCCTAACCCTCAAGGGGCGTACAATCTAAGGTCCCTAACCCTCAAGGGGCGTACAATCTAAGGTCCCTAACCCTCAAGGGGCGTACAATCTAAGGTCCCTAACCCTCAAGGGGCGTACAATCTAAGGTCCCTAACCCTCAAGGGGGTGTACAATCTAAGGTCCCTAACCCTCAAGGGGCGTACAATCTAAGGTCCCTAACCCTCAAGGGGCGTACGATCTAAGGTCCCTAACCCTCAAGGGGCGTACGATCTAAGGTCCCTAACCCCCAAGGGGCGTACGATCTAAGGTCCCTAACCCTCAAGGGGCGTACGATCTAAGGTCCCTAACCCTCAAGGGGCGTACGATCTAAGGTCCCTAACCCTCAAGGGGCGTACAATCTAAGGTCCCTAACCCTCAAGGGGCGTACAATCTAAGGTCTCTAACCCTCAAGGGGCGTACAATCTAAGGTCTCTAACCCTCAAGTGGAGTACAATCTAAGGTCTCTAACCCTCAAGTGGAGTACAATCTAAGGTCCCTAACCCTCAAGGGGCGTACAATCTTAAGTCCCTAACCCTCAAGGGGTGTACAATCCAGGGGCGGACTGACTCATTGGGCCCCCGGGCAATAGGGGATCATAGGGCCCCTGTGTCCTTGCCCAAACTCAAAAAAGCCTATGAAAAAGGTACCAGGGGCATCTTATGGGGCCCCCTACTGACCTCTGGCTCTCGGTCAGTGCCTGAGTTTCCAAATGGTCAGTCCGCCCCTGGTACAATGTAAAGTCCCTAACCCTCAAGGGGTGTACAATCTAAGGTCCCTAACCTTCAAGGGGCGTACAATCTAAGGTCCCTAACCCTCAAGGGGTGTACAATCCAGGGGCGGACTGACAACTCATGGAGCCCCTGGGCAATAGGGGATCATGGGGCCCCTGTGTCCTTGCCCAAACTCAAAAAAGCCTATGAAAAAGGTACCAGGGGCATCTCATGGGGCCCCCTACTGACCCCGGGCCCTCAGTCAGTGCCCGAGTTTCCAAATGGTCAGTCCGCCCCTGGTACAATGTAAAGTCCCTAACCCTCAAGGGGCGTACAATCTAAAGTCCCTAATACTCAAGGGGTGTACAATCTGAGGTCCCTAACCCTCAAGGGGCGTACAATCTAAGGTCCCTAACCCTCAAGGGGTGTACAATCTGAGGTCCCTAACCCTCAAGGGGCGTACAATCTAAGGTCCCTAACCCTCAAGGGGTGTACAATCTGAAGACCCTAACCCTCAAGGGGTGTACAATCTAAGGTCCCTAACTCACATTCATACATACACATATCAGGGCCAATTTAGACAGGAGAAAATTAACCTAGCAGCATGTCTTTGGAGTGCGGGAGGAAACCCACACAGGCACAGGGAGAACATGCAAACTCCAGGCAGGTGGTGCTATGGTTGGGATTTGAACCAACAACCCTAGTGCTGCCAGGTGGAAGTGCTAACCATTTAGCCACTGTGCTGCCCACATTGATACATTGATCCAGCTTAGAATAATGCAACTATATTTATATCATGCCTAGTGATGGGCCGAACAACCCCCTGTTCGGTTCACGGTCGAACATTTGAACCTAACGAAAGTCCGACCGCAAATTTCGAACCTAGACAATGCGGTAAGATACCGCACAGCATTTTTTTCAAAAAGCCTACTAAAGCACCACAGGAGTTATATTATCAAGTTGTGCGGTATTTTAGTAGTGAAACATTCTTTAATTGCGGTTCCCCACTGACAGCTGAATGTAAAAATAATTGCCGGCAATTAAAAAAATTAACACAAAAATGGCGTGGGGTCCTCCCATCCATACCAAGCCCCCACGCCAAAATTTTAAAAAATATGACATGGGGGTCACCCAAAAATTCATACCAGACTCTTATCCGAGCATGCAGCTCAGGAAAGGGGGGTTGGAGCGAGCGCCCCTCCCCAGGCCACATGCCCTCAACATGGGTGGGGGGGGTGCTTTGGGCAGGGGGGAAGTGATCAGGATTTTTTTTCTTTTAAACACTATGATTGCTTATTCCAGTGAATTTCACTGGTATAAGCAACAATTTTTACCTAACTAAATTGATTCATTCAGTATTATTTATTGTTTGCGGTGATCAGCCACAGCTGATCACATGGTACAGATGGGCTGTGATTAGCCTGTTTGTACCATGTGATCACAGTGACCAATCACAGAGAGCTACACAATGGATGGCATGAATGAACGCCATCCATTGTGTACAATTGTCATGTGAACTGCTGTGATCTGTTGGCAGCAGGCGGTACACTGATTGGTCATTCGCTGTGTCTGGTGGACACAGCAGGTAACAGATAGAGCCATGGGGTACACGTAAGCAGTGGCGTCCCGAGGCAGGTGCGGGAGGTGTGCACCGCAGCGAGTGACACCTACCGCACGGGGTGACACCGGACCCGCTCCACGAAATGGTAAGTTGTAAAGCAAGCCGATGATCCCCGCAGGATGGATCCGATCCCCGCAGGATGGATCCGATCCATCCTGCGGGGATCGTTGGCTTTCTTTACAACTTACCTTTCCATGGAGCGGGTCCGGTGTCACCCCGTATAGGTTGCATGCCGATGATCCCCACAGGACGGTTCGTATCTGCGGACCGGGGAGCATAATGGATCAGACTCCAATCCATTATGCTCAATCCATAGATCCGATTCATCCTGCAGGGATCGTCAGCTTGCTTTACAACTTACCTTTTCGTGGAGCGGGTCTGGTGTCATCCCGTATAGGTTGCATGCCGATGATCCCCGCAGGATAGATTGGATCTGTGGATTGGGAGCAGAATGGATTGGATCTGTGGATTGGGGAGCAGAATGGATTGGATCTGTAGATTGGGGAGCAGAATGGATTGGATCTGTGGATTGGGGAGCAGAATGGATTGGATCTGTGGATTGGGGAGCAGAATGGATTGGATCTGTAGATTGGGGAGCAGAATGGATTGGATCTGTGGATTGGGGAGCAGAATGGATTGGATCTGTGGATTGGGGAGCAGAATGGATTGGATCTGTGGATTGGGGAGCAGAATGGATTGGATCTGTGCATTGGGGAGCAGAATGGATTGGACTCTGATCCATTATGCTCAATCCTGAGGGACGCCCCTGCACATGGGACACCTTCCAGGGAGGAGATCATATGACATCCACCTTGAATAACAAGTGTCCCTCCTGCCCAACATCTAACAATAGGGAACTGGTTAATCACAATTATGCCCTATCGGCAGGGGTGAAATGCCTTGGAGTCGTGGCTTTGGGTGAAGCTGGCTAAGGCTGCATTCACCTGGTTACTAACGCCTTTGCTAGGTGCGTGGTGTTTGGGATCTCTCTCTATGCATGTCCAAGGAAACAGACACACCATAAAAACACCCTCCTAAAGTACAAACGAGTGTAAATATTAAATATAACATTGGAAGTTTACATTTAATTGAAGGTTAACATTTCAACATCTAAACCCCGAATCTGATAAAACAAGAAACTTGTTTGAAAAAGAACTACAAAAGCTTGTTCTGAAGCAATGCTTTGGTACTAAAAAAAAAAGAAAAAGAAATAAACAGGAGCACAAAAGGGATCAATATTTCCTTATATGCTGTATAGTATCCAGTGGCATAAAGTAGCCTAAGCCTACTCTGCGCCTCTATAGCTAAATGTGGTCTGTTGTTTGCAGCTAAGCTGTAATTAGCTTGAGCTATATTTATATTTTCTGTGTTCGCTGGGTTTCTCCTAAGCTCGAGACATTGATTAGTTCTGCCTGCTGCTTTTGAGGGATCTCCAGGAGCTGGTACTAATGTATAAGTTAAAAATATGTTTCTGTCTCAGCCAGTCACTGAGGAGTTGAGTCAGTAATATGAGCTGAGGGAAGGGGATACAATTTTTAGAAGGGTCTTTCCATCTGGACTTTTGCACGGTGAGGGAGCCACTGCCAGGAGTTTTTTCTTTTTGAGCCTTGCCCCAGCTGGAGGCAAGTGCTAAAGGCCTAGGAAATCCAAGTTTCTTTCCTAGAAAGTACATTCAGAAAACTAAAGAGGAAAGTGGCTACCTGTATGGAGCATCTTCTGAAGAACAAGAACAGAAATGTTCCCAACTCTAAGGAACATATTCAGAGGAATTAAAAGAAGCAAGATGGCCACCTGTATGGAGCATCTTCAGAGGAACTAGAACAGAAATGTGGCCACCTATAGTATATGGAGCAGAGAAACTAAAACATGGAGGTGGCTGCAATTGTAGAACATCTTCAGAGAAACTAAAACAACATGGAGGTGGCTACCTGTGCAGAACATCTTCAGAGAAACTAGAACCGGAAGATGGTTACCTCTATGGAGCATCTTCAGAGATACTAGAACAGGGAGGTGGCCACCTGTGTGGAACATCTTCTGAGGAACAAGAACAGAAATGTGGCCAACTCTATGGAACATATTCAGAGGAACTAAAAGAAGCAAGATGGCCACCTGTATGGAGCATCTTCAGAGGAACTAGAATAGAAATGTGGCCACCTATAGTATATGGAGCAGAGAAACTAAAACATGGAGGTGGCTGCAAATGTAGAACATCTTCAGAGAAACTAAAACATGGAGGTGGCTGCAAATGTAGAACATCTTCAGAGAAACTAAAACAGGAAGGTGGCTATCTGTGCAGAACATCTTCAGAGAAACTAGAACCAGAAGATGGTTAACTGTATGGAGCATCTTCAGAGATACTAGAACAGGGAGGTGGCTACCTGTGTGGAACATCTTCTGAGGAACAAGAACAGAAATGTGGCCAACTCTATGGAACATATTCAGAGGAACTAAAAGAAGCAAGATGGCCACCTGTATGGAGCATCTTCAGAGGAACTAGAATAGAAATGTGGCCACCTACAGTATATGGAGCAGAGAAACTAAAACATGGATGTGGCTGCAAGTGTAGAATATCTTCAAAGAAACTAAAACAGGAAGGTGGCTACCTGTGCAGAACATCTTCCGAGAAACTAGAACCAGAAGATGGTTACCTGTATGGAGCATCTTTAGAGATACTAGAACAGGGAGGTGGCTACCTGTGCAGAACATCTTCAGAGAAACTAGAACCAGAAGATGGTTACCTATATGGTTCATCTTAAGAACAATTACTGTAGAATAGGAACATGGCTACAGAAATGTAACCTGTTATGAAACATATTTAGAGGCACTAGAACAGAAATGTGGCCACTTACAGTATATGGAACATCTTCAGAGAAATCAGAACAGGGAGATGACTGCAAATGTAGAACATTTTAAGAGAAACTTAAAAAGGAGTTGGCTACCTGTGTGGAATATCTTCAGAGAAAGTAGAACAAGAAGGTGGTTGCCTATATGGAGCATCTTAAGAAAAAAATTAGAATAGGAACATGGCTACAGAAATGGAACATCCTAAGAAAAGTCTGTTCCGGAGATATTTGGAGAAGCTGCTGCCAGTGGACATTGGTCAACAATGAATGGTACTTGTGACTACTCACATAGGGTCAAAAGGCCAATTTGCTATTAGAAGGCTGCTGCAGAGTTTGTTGAGTAAGGAACTATAAAAAAATGAATAGTGCCCAACTGCTTATTTTTATCCGACAAAGAACCAAGAACTCACCCTAAGATGTTAAATGTTAGCCTGATGTACTACCACAGGGGTCAGGCTACACTGCCCACGCGGGAGGAATACAAATTTGTGATCCATAGAAGTATAAATGTCTGATAGATCTTTTGTAGGCAGGTTCTGCATTGAAGGAGCCAAAGTGAGAAAAGTCAAAACTCTGTCAATGTAGACCTGCTCTACAAAAGTTCTCCGTGACATTTTATACTTCAGGGTATTACAAATAAATGGTGGATACCACAAAAATAAGGCACAAAAATTATGCTTTGGCTACTTTACTCCATTGGATGTTATGTATGAGGAGATATTGATTCCCTTTGCTTTGTTTAGATCTTGTCTTTTTTTTTTTCCGTTGCATCGCTTCAGAACAAGCTTTTGAAGTTCTTTTTCAAATAAGTTCCTTGATATTTACTTAACTCCATTTCATTTGATTTCAGATACCCATAAATAAAAATGTTGAAGACAACCTTCGATGTTATATTTCATCTGAAAACTACATGGAGTAGTTTGATCTTTATAAGAGGACTTTTTTGTGGTGTGGCTGTGTGTATTTTTAAGGTGGTCTTTTTAGGCTACAAGCCAAATTTACTTTTGTAAGCACTAATACAGATTTGTTTTTCACTTTTATATCTAGGGCGCTGATGCCTTCAGCTTTTTCATAACTCGTGTCCCATATGAATATTGTACTTTGAAGTCAAGGTATCTGGGTGGTCTTTATATATCCACTTTTTGTTCCTTTTTGGAGTTAAAGACATTTGTAAAGCAAATATATTACCTTCCTTCTCAGAGATTTTTTATTCTGTGTCCCCGCTGGGGGATGTACTTTCTCTATTAGTCTTGTTGATGATAAATCCAAATTTTTAAAGTTGTCACCAGAAAAGTAAAAGAATTATCTGACAATAGGGACCCTTAGTCCAGGGATAGCTATCTAAGATGGGAATTCCACTCACTATCACATCCTGTTGTGTCAATGAAATTCCCCAATGGCAAAAAAAAAAAAAAAAAATGTCAGAGGTATGATCTATTCTATACTCTGTCCAGAATTATTTAATTGTTGCACTCAATGATTATGATTTATATCTATCAGTTTATTTAGCTTTATTAGGTAGAGAAGAGTCAGATAAAGGAAGCGCATCATTTCTCAGCTATTATGTTATTGGGTAAGAGCTTCAGATTTGGGGTGAACATGGTTTTGACTCAAACCCAGCCTGCCCATCAGAATGGGCGGACTCAAACCTCCGGCTAATGTCTATAAATGAGCATAGGGCGATAGCGCTACCACCACTAAATGACAGATGTCTGACCAGCTTCTGTTTGTAAACAAAATAGCTGAGGATCCGAAGTGATGGCATTTACCAAATATGATCATGACCATATTTGGTCCACTACTTCACCCAGGATCCCAGCCAGTTTGTTTACAAACATAATCTGGTCAAGGATAAATCATTTTATAGTGGTAGTACTACCGCCACTAAATGACAGATCCCCGTCCTCCTTCTATTTGTAAATAAACCAGCTGGCATTGTGGGTGACATCATTAGCCAAATGTAGTCATTTCTATATTTGGTCAGTGAAGTCACCCAAGATCTTTGGCCAATTTATTTACAAACAGAAGCCAGTAGTGCTACCACTGCTAAATAACGGATCCTGGCATCTGTTGGTAAGCAAAACATGTCATATTTGGTCAATGAAATCATCCAGGATCGCAGCCGGTTTGTTTACAAACAGAATCTGGTCAAGGATAAATCATTTAGTGGTGATAGTGCTACCGCAGATCCCCGTCCAGCTTCTATTTGTAAATAAACTGGCTTGGATTCTGGGTGATGTCATTGACCAAATGGAGTCATGTCCTTATTTAGTGGCTAAATGGTTCCGCGTGGCAGTACTTGGGTCGCTGGTTCAAATCCCAACCACAACACCACCTGTCTGGAGTTTGCATGTTTTCCCTGTGCCTGTGTGGGTTTCTTCCCACACTCCAAAGACATGCTGGTAGGTGAATTGGATCCTGTCTAAATTAGCCCTAGTATGTGTATGTATGAATGTGAGTTAGGGGCCTTAGATTGTACGCCCATTGAGGGTTAGGGACCTTAGATTGTACACCCCTTGAGGGTTAGGGACTGATGTGAATGTACAATATATAGTACATTCACAATACAATTATAATATAAAGTGCTGCATAAATTGACAGCGCTATATAAGTACCTGAAATAAATATTTGCTCAGTGAAGTCACCCAAGATCTTTGGCCAGATTATTTACAAACAGAAGCCAGTACTGCTACCAGCACTAAATGACAGATCCCCGGCATCTGCCGGTAAGCAAAACATGTCATATTTGGTCAATGAAATCACCCAGGATCCCAGCTGGTTTGTTTACAAACAAAACCTGGTCAAGGATAAATCATTTAGTGGTGGTAGTGCTACCACAGATCCCCGTCCAGCTTCTATATGTAAATAAACTGGCTGGGATTCTGCGTGATGTTATTGACCAAATGTAGTCATGTCCATATTTGCTCAGTGAAGTCACCCAAGATCTTTGGCCAGATTATTTACAAACAGAAGCCAGTACTGCTACCACCACTAAATGACAGATCCCCGACATCTGTCTGTAAGCAAAACATATCATATTTAGTCAATTAAATCACCCAGGATCGCAGCCGGTTTGTTTACAAACAACATTTGGTCAAGGATAAATCATTTAGTGGTGGTAGTGCTACCGCAGATCCCCGTCCAGCTTCTATTTGTAAATAAACTGCTTGGATTCTGGGTGATGTCATTGACCAAATGTAGTCATGTCCATATTTAGTAGCTAAATGGTTAGCACTTCCGCCTGGCAGTACTAGGGTCGTTGGTTCGAATCCCAACCACAACACCACCTGCCTGGAGTTTGCATGTTTTCCCTGTGGCTGTGTGGAATTCCTCCCACACTCCAAAGACATGCTGGTAAGTGAATTGGATCCTGTCTAAATTGTCCCTAGTATGTGTATGTATGAATGTGAGTTAGGGACCTTAGATTGTACACCCCTTGAGGGTTAGGGACTGATGTGAATGTACAATATATAGTACATTCACAATACAATTATAATATAAAGTGCTGCATAAATTGACGGTGCTATATAAGTACCTGAAATAAATATTTGCTCAGTGAAGTCACCCAAGATCTTTGGCCAGATTATTTACAAACAGAAGCCAGTACTGCTACCACCACTAAATGACAGATCCCCGACATCTGCCGGTAAGCAAAACATGTCATATTTGGTCAATGAAATCACCCAGGAACCAGCCGGTTTGTTTACAAACAAAACCTGGTCAAGGATAAATCATTTAGTCGTGGTAGTGCTACCGCAGATCCCCGTCCAGCTTCTATTTGTAAATAAACTGCCTGGGATTCTGGGTGACGTTATTGACTAAATGTAGTCATGTCCATATTTAGTGGCTATTTGGTCCACTACTTCACCCAGGATCCCAGCCAGTTTGTTTACAAACATAATCTGGTCAAGGATAAATCATTTTGTAGTGGTAGTACTACTGCCACTAAATGACAGATCCCTGTCCGCCTTCTATTTGTAAATAAACCAGCTGGCATTGTGGGTGACATCATTAGCCAAATGTAGTCATGTCCATATTTGCTCAGTGAAGTCACCCAAGACCTTTGGCCAGATTATTTACAAACAGACGCCAGTAGTGCTACCACCACTAAATGACAGATGTCTGACCAGCTTCTGTTTGTAAATAAAATAGCCGAGGATCCGAAGTGATGTCATTTACCAAATATAATTATGACCATATTTGGTCAACTACTTCACCCAGGATCCCAGCCAGTTTGTTTACAAACATAATCTGGTCAAGGATAAATCATTTTGTAGTGGTAGTACTACTGCCACTAAATGACAGATCCCTGTCCGCCTTCTATTTGTAAATAAACCAGCTGGCATTGTGGGTGACATCATTAGCCAAATGTAGTCATGTCCATATTTGCTCAGTGAAGTCACCCAAGATCTTTGGCCAGATTATTTACAAACAGAAGCCAGTAGTGCTACCACCACTAAATGACAGATCCCCGACATCTGTCTGTAAGCAAAACATATTATATTTAGTCAATGGAATCATCCAGGATCGCAGCCGGTTTGTTTACAAACAGAATCTGGTCAAGGATTAATCATTTAGTGGTGGTAGTGCTACCGCAGATCCCCGTCCAGCTTCTATATGTAAATAAACTGGCTTGGATTCTGGGTGATGTCATTGACCAAATGGAGTCATGTCCATATTTAGTGGCTAAATGGTTAGCACTTCCACCTGGCAGTACTAGGGTCGCTGGTTCAAATCCCAACCACAACACCACCTGCCTGGAGTCTGCATGTTTTCCCTGTGCCTGTGTGGGTTTCCTCCAGGTACTCCGGTTTCCTTCCACACTCCAAAGACATGTTGGTAGGTGAATTGGATCCTGTCTAAATTGGCCCTAGTATGTGTATGTATGAATGTAAGTTAGGGACCTCAGATTGTACGCCCCTTGAGGGTTAGGGACCTTAGATTGTACACCCCTTGAGGGTTAGGGACTGATGTGAATGTACAATATATATGTAAAGTGCTGTGTAAATTAACAGCACTATATTAGTACCTGAAATAAATATTTGCTCAGTGAAGTCACCCAAGATCTATGGCCAGATTATTTACAAACAGAAGCCAGTACTGTTACCACCACTAAATGACAGATCCCCGACATCTGCCGGTAAGCAAAACATGTCATATTTTGTCAATGAAATCACCCAGGATTGCAGCCGGTTTGTTTACAAACAAAATTTGGTCAAGGATAAATCATTTAGTGGTGGTAGTGCAACCACAGATCCCTGTCCAGCTTCTATTTGTAAATAAACTGGCTGGGATTCTGGGTGATGTCATTGACCAAATGTAGTCATGTCCATATTTAGTAGCTAAATGGTTAGCACTTCCACCTGGCAGTACTAGGGTCGATGGTTTGAATCCCAACCACAACACTACCTGTCTGGAGTTTGCATGTTTTCCCTGTGCCTGTGTGGGTTTCCTCACACACTTCAAAGACTTGCTGGTAGGTTAATTGGCTCCTGTCTAAATTGTCCCTAGTATGTGTATGTATGAATGTGAGTTAGGGACCTTAGATTGTACGCCCCTTGAGGGTTAGGGACCTTAAATTGTATGCCCCTTGAGGGTTAGGGACCTTAGATTGTACGCCCCTTGAGGGTTAGGGACCTTAGATTGTACGCCCCTTGAGGGTTAGGAACCTTAGATTGTACGCCCCTTGAGGGTTAGGGACCTTAGATTGTACGCCCTTTGAGGGTTAGGGACCTTAGATTGTACACCCCTTGAGGGTTAGGGACTGATGTGAATGTACAATATATATGTAAAGTGCTGCATAAATTGACGGGGCTATATAAGTACCTGAAATAAATATTTGTCAGTGAAGTCACTCAAGATCTTTGGCCAGATTATTTACAAACAGAAGCCAGTACTGCTACCACCACTAAATGACAGATCTCCGGCGTCTGCCGGTAAGCAAAACATGTCATATTTGGTCAATGAAATCACCCAGGATCACAGCTGGTTTGTTTACAAACAAAACCTGGTCAAGGATAAATCATTTAGTGGTGGTAGTGCAACCACAGATCCCCGTCCAGCTTCTATATGTAAATAAACTGGCTGGGATTCTGGATGATGTTATTGACCAAATGTAGTCATGTCAATATTTAGTGGCTATTTGGTCCACTACTTCACCCAGGATCCCAGCCAGTTTGTTTACAAACATAATCTGGTCAAGGATAAATCATTTTGTAGTGGTAGTACTACTGCCACTAAATGACAGATCCCTGTCCGCCTTCTATTTGTAAATAAACCAGCTGGCATTGTGGGTAACATCATTAGCCAAATGTAGTCATGTCCATATTTGCTCAGTGAAGTCACCCAAGACCTTTGGCCAGATTATTTACAAACAGACGCCAGTAGTGCTACCACCACTAAATGACAGATCCCTGCAATCTGTCTGGAAGCAGAACATGTCACTTTTTAGGAAGTACATTGTACTGCTCCCTAACGTCACATGTTTTTATAATGTATCTCCCAAACTTTTATTTAAAGGGTATATTGTATTTTTAATTTTTCCTTCAAGCCGCATTAAAAGACCCAGCCCCCTGCTGAATGGTATTTTTACATTTTTGGCATTGGTGCATTTCCCCCATGGCCAGGGGTGTATTTACCACAAGGCAAACAAGGGAGTTGCCTAGGGAAGCATTCTTCAGGGGGGCAGCAGCATTTTTCAGGGGGGCAGTGCCGTCCCCTAAAAGAATGAAAGGAAGAAGGGACACACGCAGCGCGGGGACCAGGTGGGATCTCACCTGGTTGCTTGATGAGGCTGTGGATTGCTTGATGGTGTCTGCAGAGCCTGACTCTTGTTCCCGGGGAGTTATGAAGGTGAGTGACTTATCTCTTGCCAAGTTGCCAGTATATGTGGGGCGGTGGTAGTGGAAGGCTCTCTCAGGTGGGGGAGCTGGGGTGTTGTTGGTCAATGTCAGGCTCTCTTCGTGGGGAAGGGGAGTGTTGGCTGGTGTCAGGGTCTCTCCATGGGGGGGGGGGGAGCCAATTTTTGTGTTGCTTAGGGCAGCATGAAACCTAAATACATCGCTGCCCATGGCAGTGTCCAACTAGCCATGTCCTTTCTTAATAATAAAGCTTGCATATTAGTCATGAAGAAAGCCAGAGAAAAATAAAAAGATACGGCCCCCATGGATTCAGGGAGTTTAGTGCTGAGCTTGCCATCTTCTTGCTCGCTTTACCGATCTTTGCTCGCTTTCCCGATCTTTGCTCGCTTTCCCGATCTTTGCTCCTTTTGCCGATCTTTGCTCCTTTTGCCGATCTTTGTTCGATTTGCCGATCTTTGTTCGCTTTGCTGATCTTTGCTCCCTTTGCCGATCTTTGCTCCTTTTGCCGATCTTTGCTCCTTTTGCCGATCTTTGCTCGCTTTGCCGATCTTTGCCCGCTTTGCCGATCTTTGTTCGCTTTGCCAATCTTTGCTCGTTTTGCCGATCTTTGCTCGCTTTGCCGATCTTTGCTCGCTTTCCCAATCTTTGCTCCTTTTGCCGATCTTTGCTCCTTTTGCCTATCTTTGTTCGATTTGCCGATCTTTGTTCGCTTTGCTGATCTTTGCTCCCTTTGCCGATCTTTGATCCTTTTGCCGATCTTTGCTCCTTTTGCCGATCTTTGCTCGCTTTGCCGATCTTTGTTCGCTTTCCCGATCTTTGCTCGCTTTGCCGATCTTTGCCCGCTTTGCCGATCTTTGTTCGCTTTGCCGATCTTTGCTCGTTTTGCCGATCTTTGCTCGCTTTGCCGATCTTTGCTCGTTTTGCCGATCTTTGCTCGCTTTGCCGATCTTTGCTCGTTTTGCCGATCTTTGCTTGCTTTGCCGATCTTTGCTCGTTTTGCCGATCTTTGCTCGCTTTGCCGATCTTTGTTCGATTTGCCGATCTCTGCTCGCTTTGCCGATCTTTGCTCGCTTTGCCGATCTTTGCTCGCTTTGCCGATCTCTGCTCGCTTCCCCGATCTTTGTTCGCTTTGCCGATCTTTGTTCGCTTTGCCGATCTTTGCTCGTTTTGCCGATCTTTGCTCGCTTTGCCGATCTTTGCTCGCTTTGCCGATCTTTGTTCGATTTGCCGATCTCTGCTCGCTTTGCCGATCTTTGTTCGATTTGCTGATCTTTGCCCGCTTTGCCGATCTTTGTTCGCTTTGCCGATCTTTGCTCGCTTTGCCTATCTTTGCTCGCTTTGTCGATCTCTGCTCGCTTTCCCGATCTTTGCTCGCTTTGCCGGTCTTTGCTCGCTTTGCCAATCTTTGTTCGATTTGCCGATCTTTGCTCGCTTTGCCGATCTTTGCTCGCTTTGCCGATCTTTGCTCGTTTGCTCATCCTCATTGTTTACTATAAAAACACATTTGTGAAACTTTAGTTCATCGGGTTTTGGTGTGCTCATTCTGTACATTCCTGACGCGTCCTTGTTTGTGTGATTTATGGTTTTCATACATTAAAAATACCGGCAAATCAGCAAACTGATGCATCTTTAATGCTCCTTAATGAGATTTTCGCCCAGATGTTCCGAATTTCCTCTTCTCTGCAGGAAAAATAAAATATTCAAAAGATTCTCTGCGAATGATCAAAGCTTACGACTCTCCATAGTTTTGAAGTTTGGGAGCCTTTCTAAGATGAGGCTCCATTTAATGGAGGGGTAGTGCAAAACTAGGGCCTCACACCCTCACAAAGGATGTTCTTCTATCACTCCTATCACTGCAGTACAGCTTGTGCAGAACCCATGATGTCCCGAAGACGTACAATGAGAGGGGTGCATGGAGGACATCTTCCTACCGGGTCCCGTTTTTAGAGCTTCCAGCAGAGGAGTGATTACATCTATTCTTTTCTTCAAGCGTCTTTTCTCACCAAGACAAACAAGTCCACCGTACTGTATTTTGGGTGCTCGGACCTCCAGTCTGGTGTTCAAGTCAATTCAAATAAATCATGCTTGATTCCATTTTATAAATAATGTCGTTGGATTGTTTTGTAGCACTACCCCCTCAGGGGCTGCTAGTTTTAACTAGTTCTTTCCCAAATGGTACAGAGGTCACCAGCCACCCAAGCAACGTCCATTCACGCAGGCTCCAATAAACAGTCTAGGGGTTGTCTTTTTTGCAGTGGTGTATTTAAGTTTTGTGCTGCCCTAGGCAACACAAAAAATTGCGCCCCCCCCCCCTCGCAGAAAGAGCCTGACATTGACCAAGAGCACCCCTACCCTCCACCCGAGCCTTCCACTACCACTGCCCCCCATACACCAGCCACCATCCCCCATCACTAGAGAAAGAAAGACACTCATCTTCACAGCTCCGGACATCCCCAGGAACGAGAGTCAGGCTGTGCATACACCTTCATGAAACCCACAGCATCTCTTGGAACACACCAGGTCCCCATGACACATGTGTCCCTTCTTCTGTCCCTTCATCCAAGGGGCAGTGCTGCCCCCCCCCCTGAAAAATGCCGCCCTAGGCAAATGCCTTGTGGTAAATACACCCCTGCTTTTTTGTAATCTATTGCTGGCAGAACATGAGGCAAGACAGAGATCGGGACATGGGATATTCCAAAAAGTGCAACACATAGCAGGTGGAGGACATTCTTTTCTTTAACCCCTTCCCACCTAAGGGTAAAATAAATCTTAATGCCTAAGCACAATTTTGCAAGGTTGACAAGTGTTACTAAAATTGTACATACCATCACAACTACTTTGTACATCCAGGTGAATTATACCGCATTTTTTTCAGGACAAATTGGGCTTTCATATGATGGTAAATGGTAATGGATATCTTTTGATTTTTTTCATTAACAAAGGAAAACTGGCCCAAAATAGTAAAAAAAAATGTTTTTTTAATTTAGCTGTGTGTTTCTTGTTACTACCATAACCTACCACCAAAGAACAACCCAAAATAAATTCTCCAGCTCTTGACGATCGCAGCGCTACCATATATGTGTATGTTATTTGTTGTTTGTACCCGGAGTACAGCCCAGAAACAATAGTGCGCATTTTGTTTTGTTTTTTTTTAACCTAAAACACACTGACAATAACTGACACTGATACCAATAAAAAATCCTGACCTTTGAACTTGACCTTTGACCCCTGACCCAAACACTAACCCTGGCACTGAACTAGATCAAACCTTGATCTAGGTATTTTATTTCTTTATTTTTTAATATTTAAATATTTATTTATCTTTTTTTTTTTTTTCAACAAACAGTTTTTTTTCCTCTATGCAAGGAGTTAGAGAGATACAATGTAGAGAGAAAAAAAAACAAGGGGGGGCAGGCTATACAGTGACTGATCACTGTGATAGCCAGTCAGAGGCTATTACAGCGATCATGTGACCCGGAATTGGGAGCTCTCAGTGACACCCCGGTCTTTATGCTGGGAACTCGCTGTGTGGCGAGCTGCCAGCAGAAAGACAGGTACGCAAATATGCGACCCCACGGAAAAAATCCCAGTTTTGTGTGGCTGTATATTTGTGTTACGTCGGCGTGAAGTAAGTACAGTGGTTGAACAGTCTAGGGCCACCACAGGTGAAGACCATAGGGTGACGCTCTGAGTAGAATTGTGCAGTTCATTTAATTCAGAATCGAAATTCGAATGAAATTTTCGTTATGTATCCAAATTTCTGAATTACAATAGTAAGCAATTTAAATGAATTCAAAATAACAAAACAAAATTTCGTCCGACATAACGAATGATCTGAATTCAAATTCTGTTTTCAAATTTGTTTTGAATTATTATTATTATTATTACTGTATAATAATAATAATAATAATTCAAAACAAATTTGAAAACAAAATCAAATTTGAAAACAAATTTGAGATGAAAACAGATTGCTGACTATAGCCGTTTTTGGAAATTAGAATTTCGAAAAGAATAGAATAAAACAGAATAGAAAAGAACAGAACAGAAATAAAGAAATAGAATAGAAAAAGAATAGAATAGAAACAAACAGAATAAAATAAAATATAGCCGTCTTCTGAAATATAAATGTTGAAAATAATTGAATAAAACAGAATAGAATAGAAAATAAAAGAACAGAATACAAAATAAAGGAATAAAAAAGAATAAATGTAGCAGTCTTCCAAATTTTTAATTTGGAAAATAGAATAAACTAGGATAGAATAGAGAAGAAAAGAATGGAATGGAATAAACACAATAAAATATAAAAGAATAGAAAAGAAAAGAATGGAATAAACACAATAGAATATAAAAGAAGAGAATAGAAAATAAAAGAAAATCATAGAAAGAATATAGCCATCTTCCAAAATTCCAATTTTCCATAGAATAGAACCAGCTGTTCATCACAATTTATTTTGATTCAATATTTTCGATTCAAATTCGATTAGATTACTTTGAATCCATTGGAAAAAATTGAATCTGGATGAAAACGAATAAACGAAACAAAACAAATGTTGTTAGGAATACCACAAAACAAAATTAGTAACTTACTGAATCGATGAAAAACATTTTTTTTCGTTCTTTACATATTTATTTCTGGGAAGGTTAACACTTCATGGCTGAAGACCCTGAAGCAAAGTTATATGGCATGTCAAAGGGGATAGTGGACAATCTGAGCCCTGAAGGCCATGAGGTAAGTCTTTTACAGGTTAAGGCCTTACGGCTGGGGACCACAAGGCAAATCTCCTTAGCATAAGGGTCTCTCCTTAGTACTGGTAGAATACTGGGCAGTCTAGGACCTCACAACTGAAGGCCATGAGGTAAGCCTTTTGGACATCTGGGTACCTTACATCAAGCACAGTAATCGGTAACCAGTGCAAATCCACAACACAGTCTGAAGAATCAACTTAGGTTTACTACTCACAAGCCCAATCACCAAGACAGCTGCTGGCTTCCATTTTCTTCTGGACACAACCCACTGAGTAAGATGGTGCCTCTCAGGACCTGGTGGTGTGGTTCTTCAGCCAATTTCTGAGTAAAGTCCATTTACTTCTGGAGCTTCTGAGGCCTTATAGGACAGCTGCTTGGTCCATGGGCTGCTTTGGCCCCAAATGAAACCCTTCTGGAGAGGAGGAACACTGCTCTTCAGCATCTCAGACTATTTATCTCCATTCCAGCCCCCTGCTGGACACTTCTCTCAAGGGATTGAATGGAATTCAATAAATATTTTGTCCGGCTGATTTGAATCTCCTGCCCTATGCTCTGGAAATGTTTTCCAGAGGCAGGGAGCAGCAATCAAACTCATAGTCTGTGAGACCCTGATCAGACCAGAACAAACAAACAATTATTGCCCCCTTGATTGTAGTGGAGCCAAAATACTAGGAGGGTGCTACACTTTGATATCCTGTTTCGGGTTTGGGACAAGCCCAGGGAATATTTGGGTCAATTGTGGTTTGTCAGTGTGATGGAGGTGTGGGCTAAAGAAAACATTTCCAAAATATGGCCATGGCCCGCCTGGGCAATGATGTCACCGCTATCCCCGCCTTCTTCGTTTTTAAAGCTGACAATGGTTCAGGAAGCTGTCACTTGGCTAATGTCACCATTGGGGGGGGGGGGGGGGTCAGTTGCATGCGGCAGGTCATCATTTTTTTTTTTCGGCGAGTGGGCATTGCGATGGGTGATGGATTAATAACAAAGGACTTTTTTCAATAAAGGATGTCAAATGTTTGGGTGTCTTTATTTTAAAGCTACAACTCTTGTTTTGTGAATGAGTGGGAGTACTATGTACCCTATAGGCATCCACTTGGTGGGGGTGTTTATGGGAGCCCCTTATTTTTAAAGGGAACTTCCAGATTTTATTAAGCCCTGTCAGGGCTCCCGGGGTATGACCAGAGGTATGTGAACTGACGCAGGCTTCAGATAAGTTATAAACAATATAATTTATTAAAGACTAACAATACAAACATAAACGCAGTGCAATACTAAAACATAACACAGTGCAAACAAACCAAACCAAACCACCCACAGATAACAGTACATACAATGCAAGCATCGTCAGGCAGGCCGGGTCAATAACAATCGGGCAGGTAGGTACAGGGGGTCAGGCAGAGAATGGTCGGGGTCACAAGCCAGGGATAAGCAGGAGAAGTCAGCAGAGGTCCGGATCAGGCAGGGTCAGCAACGAATCAGACAGAGACAGGGACAGGAACAGGGACAGGGATGCAGGAACAAGATACAGGGCCCAGGAAAAACACACACCAAGGCAGAGACTGCAGGTCTGGCCATCCCTTAAATACACCTGCATGATCAACTTCAGGTGTTTGGCTGGCTGCAGGGTTGAGTCTCTGATTGCCGGGAGCACCCGCTGGCCAGCCCTGGTACTGCAGCCCACAAGGCAGGTGGGTCCCACCATTACTGGCAAGTCCATTCCTGACAAGCCCCTTGCCACAGACCCCCACAATTATAGGGCAAGGGTTGTGGAGAAGAGGCCCCCAACATGGGCAGCAAAAGGTGCTTTGCCAGCAAGGGGTTCCCAGCCAGTTTGGACCAATATAAGTAGGTACCATACCTGTGGAAAAAACAAATTATCCTTTGAGACTGCACATACATTCATTCTGTGTGAATGGGAATGACATCAAATGTTATTAAGCTATTTTCTCTCCAGGTCGAATGATATTCATGGATTAAAAAGATGGGTTCAGGGAAAATACCACATTATGGCCACTAGATGGAGCTGATGATCATAGGAAATAAATATTTACATCAAGTGGCCATAATGAAGTATTTTCCTGGTTCATTCTACATGAATAAGATTCGACCTGGAGGGAAAATAGTCTAATAGCATTTGATTTTGCCCTTATATGCACTGAACAAATATCCATGCAATATCACAGGATATTTTTTTTAATAACGGAACCCCTCAATGTCATCATCCAGCTAGGGTTTACATCTGGTTCAGGTCCAGATGAAGAAGTTCAACAGTCCGTGGGGTCATTATACACTGAGCGCAACGACTGTAAAGAAACATTTTTGAAATATTTACAGCTGCTATGAGACAGCTCAGACTCCTCCCGGGAGAGCGAACAGCCAGCAGACGTCTGGACCTTCATTACAGAACATACAGAAGAATTCTAATGATGTTTTCTGTTTCCTGCATGATCGGTCTTGCGTCTTTATTACACGGCGCATTATTTTCCTCCCAATAAATTGGGGTCTCCCGTCCCACCATTCCCCCGGAGAATAGCACCAAAGTCTGAGGATCTTATATCATGCTTGTGCATGCAGAAAACGATATTATCAGACCCTAGGAAGAGATTGATTCCCACGGCGGAGACAGCGAAGAATGTGAAATTCCACAAAAAAAAACCTGATCATTTCTGCCAATGAAGAGAAGTGACGCGGGAGGAGGAGGACAACACTTATTAACGTGGAATTAACCACTTCAATACCGGGCAATTTTACCCCTTCCTGCCCAGGCCAGTTTTCAGCACTCTCACACTTTGAATGACAATTGCGCGGTCATACAACATTGTACCCAAACTAAAATTTTATCATTTTCTTCACACAACTAGAGCTTTCTTTTGGTGGTATTTAATCACCGCTGGGGTTTTTATTTTTTGCTAAATTAACAAAAAAAGACCACAAATTTAAAAAAAACACGTTTTTCTTTGTTTCAGTTATAAAAGTTTACAAATAAATAATGGTTCTTCATAAATTTAGGCCGAGATGTATTCTGCTACATGTCTTTGGTGAAATAACCCAAATTAGGATGTATTATTTAGTTTGTAGGAAAGTTATAGAGTTCACAAACTATGGTATAGATCTGAAAATTGATCAATCCTGAAGTACTGACGGCCAATCTAATTTCTTGAGGTCCAAGAATGTCAGAACAGTACAGATATCCCCCAAATGTCAGAACAGTACAGATATCCCCCAAATGTCAGGACAGTACAGATATCCCCCAAATGTCAGGACAGCACAGATATCCCCCAAATGTCAGAACGGTATAGATATCCCCCAAATGTCAGAACGGTATAGATATCCCCCCAAATGTCAGAACAGTACAGATATCCCCCAAATGTCAGGACAGTACAGATATCCCCCCAAATGTCAGAACAGTACAGATATCCCCCCAAATGTCAGAACAGTAGATATCCCCCAAATGTCAGGACAGTACAGATATCCCCCAAATGTCAGGACAGTACAGATATCCCCCAAATGTCAGAACGGTGCAGATATCCCCCAAATGTCAGGACAGGACAGATATCCCCCCAAATGTCAGGACAGGACAGATATCCCCCAAATGTCAGGACAGTACAGATATCCCCCAAATGTCAGAACAGTACAGATATCCCCAAATTTTCAGGACAGTACAGATATCCCCCAAATGTCAGGACGGTACAGATATCCCCCAAATGTCAGAACAGTACAGATATCCCCAAAATGTCAGGACGGTACAGATATCCCCCAAATGTCAGGACGGTACAGATATCCCCCAAATGTCAGAACAGTACAGATATCCCCAAAATGTCAGGACGGTACAGATATCCCCCAAATGTCAGGACGGTACAGATATCCCCCAAATGTCAGGACGGTACAGATATCCCCCAAATGTCAGGACGGTACAGATATCCCCCAAATGTCAGAATTAGAGATGAGCGAATCGAAGTAGCCGAAGTGGAATTCGAGTCGAATATCGGAAAAATTTCGATTCGCGCCGAATCCGAAAAATAGCCTACTTCGGACGCGCGAATCGAAATTTTTCTGAAAATGGCGGCTGACATGTGCGGCGACGGAGCGGGGATGTCTGGGAAGGCGCGCAGACAAGGCGCGCTGACCCATAATGCATTCCTCAATGACATGTGATCGCATCAGCCAATCAGCAGCCAGCCAGCACTGTGTAATGGTCGAGCTATAAATAGCGGCCATTTTGGAATTCTTCATTTGCCTGCAGTCATTGAACAGAGGCAGACCGCTCTGTATTAGGGACAGAGTTAGGGCCACAGAAACGATACTTGGGGACAGAGAAACGATACTTAGGGACAGAGAACCATTACTCAGGGACACAGAATTGTTAGTGAGGGCCACAGAATCGTTACTTAGGGACAAAGAAACGCTAGTTAGGGCCACAGAATTCTTACTCAGGGACAGACAGAATTGTTACTGAGTGCCAGAGAATTGTTACTTAGGGCCACAGAAACGTTATTAGGGCCACAGAATTGTTACTCAGGGACAGACAGAATTGTTACTGAGTGCCAGAGAATTGTTACTTAGGGCCACAGAATCTTTAGTTAGGGCCACAGAATTGTTACTCAGGGACAGACACAGAATTGTTACTGAGGGCCACAGAACTGTTACTTAGGGCCACAGAAACTTTAGTTAGGGCCACAGAATTGTTACTCAGGGACAGACACAGAATTGTTACTGAGGGCCACAGAACTGTTACTTAGGGCCACAGAATTGTTACTCGCACAGACACAGAATTGTTACTCAGGGACACAGAATTGTTACTGAGGGCCACAGAACCGTTACTTAGGGCCACAGAATTGTTACTCGCACAGACACAGAATTGTTACACAGGGACACAGAATTGTTACTGAGGGCCACAGAACCGTTACTTAGGGCCACAGAATTGTTACTCAGGGACACAGAATTGTTACTGAGGGCCACAGAACTGTTACTTAGGGCCACAGAATTGTTACTCGCACAGACACAGAATTGTTACTCAGGGACACAGAACTGTTACTGAGGGCCACAGAACTGTTACTTAGGGCCACAGAATTGTTACTCGCACAGACACAGAATTGTTACACAGGGACACAGAATTGTTACTGAGAGCCACAGAACCGTTACTTAGGGCCACAGAATTGTTACACAGGGACACAGAATTGTTACTGAGGGCCACAGAACCGTTACTTAGGGCCACAGAATTGTTACTCAGGGACACAGAATTGTTACTGAGGGCCACAGAACTGTTACTTAGGGCCACAGAATTGTTACTCGCACAGACACAGAATTGTTACTCAGGGACACAGAACTGTTACTGAGGGCCACAGAACTGTTACTTAGGGCCACAGAATTGTTACTCGCACAGACACAGAATTGTTACACAGGGACACAGAATTGTTACTGAGGGCCACAGAACCGTTACTTAGGGCCACAGAATTGTTACTCAGGGACACAGAATTGATACTGAGGGCCACAGAACTGTTACTTAGGGCCACAGAATTGTTACTCGCACAGACACAGAATTGTTACTCAGGGACACAGAACTGTTACTGGGGGCCACAGAACTGTTACTTAGGGCCACAGAATTGTTACTCGCACAGACACAGAATTGTTACTCAGGGACACAGAATTGTTACTGAGGGCCACAGAACCGTTACTTAGGGCCACAGAATTGTTACTCAGGGACACAGAATTGTTACTGAGGGCCACAGAACTGTTACTTAGGGCCACAGAATTGTTACTCGCACAGACACAGAATTGTTACTCAGGGACACAGAACTGTTACTGAGGGCCACAGAACTGTTACTTAGGGCCACAGAATTGTTACTCGCACAGACACAGAATTGTTACACAGGGACACAGAATTGTTACTGAGAGCCACAGAACCGTTACTTAGGGCCACAGAATTGTTACACAGGGACACAGAATTGTTACTGAGGGCCACAGAACCGTTACTTAGGGCCACAGAATTGTTACTCAGGGACACAGAATTGTTACTGAGGGCCACAGAACTGTTACTTAGGGCCACAGAATTGTTACTCGCACAGACACAGAATTGTTACTCAGGGACACAGAACTGTTACTGAGGGCCACAGAACTGTTACTTAGGGCCACAGAATTGTTACTCGCACAGACACAGAATTGTTACACAGGGACACAGAATTGTTACTGAGGGCCACAGAACCGTTACTTAGGGCCACAGAATTGTTACTCAGGGACACAGAATTGTTACTGAGGGCCACAGAACTGTTACTTAGGGCCACAGAATTGTTACTCGCACAGACACAGAATTGTTACTCAGGGACACAGAACTGTTACTGGGGGCCACAGAACTGTTACTTAGGGCCACAGAATTGTTACTCGCACAGACACAGAATTGTTACTCAGGGACACAGAATTGTTACTGAGGGCCACAGAACCGTTACTTAGGGCCACAGAATTGTTACTCGCACAGACACAGAATTGTTACACAGGGACACAGAATTGTTACTGAGGGCCACAGAACCGTTACTTAGGGCCACAGAATTGTTACTCGCACAGACACAGAATTGTTACTGAGGGCCACAGAACTGTTACTTAGGGCCACAGAATTGTTACTCGCACAGACACAGAATTGTTACTCAGGGACACAGAACTGTTACTGAGGGCCACAGAACTGTTACTTAGGGCCACAGAATTGTTACTCGCACAGACACAGAATTGTTACTCAGGGACACAGAACTGTTACTGAGGGCCACAGAACCGTTACTTAGGGCCACAGAATTGTTACTCGCACAGACACAGAATTGTTACACAGGGACACAGAATTGTTACTGAGGGCCACAGAACCGTTACTTAGGGCCACAAAATTGTTACTCAGGGACACAGAATTGTTACTGAGGGCCACAGAACTGTTACTTAGGGCCACAGAATTTTTACTCGGACAGACACAGAATTGTTACTCAGGGACACAGAATTGTTACTGAGGGCCACAGAACCGTTACTTAGTGCCACAGAAATGTTAATCAGGGACACAGAATTGTTACTGAGGGCCACAGAACCGTTACTTAGGGCCACAGAATTGTTACTCACGGACAGACACAGAATTGTTTCTTGAGGGACACAGAATTTTTAATGAGGGCCACAGAACCGTGACTTAGGGCCACATAAACGTTAATCAGGGACACAGAATTGTTACTGAGGGCCACAGAACCGTTACTTAGGGCCACATAAACGTTAATCAGGGACACAGAATTGTTACTGAGGGCCACAGAACCGTTACTTAGGGCCACAGAATTGTTACTCACGGACAGACACAGAATTGTTTCTTGAGGGACACAGAATTTTTACTGAGGGCCACAGAGCCGTTACTTAGGGCCACAGAAACGTTAATCAGGGACACAAAATTGTTACTGAGGGCCACAGAACCGTTACTTAGGGCCACGTAAACGTTAATCAGGGACAGACACAGAATTGTTACTGAGGTACACAGAATTGTTACTGAGGGCCACAGAACCGTTACTTAGGGCCACGTAAACGTTAATCAGGGACAGACACAGAATTGTTACTGAGGTACACAGAATTGTTACTGAGGGCCACAGAACCGTTACTTAGGGCCACATAAACGTTAATCAGGGACACAGAATTGTTACTGAGGGCCACAGAACCGTTACTTAGGGCCACATAAACGTTAATCAGGGACACAGAATTGTTACTTAGGGCCACAGAACCGTTACTTAGGGCCACAGAATTGTTACTCACGGACAGACACAGAATTGTTTCTTGAGGGACACAGAATTTTTACTGAGGGCCACAGAACCGTTACTTAGGGCCACATAAACGTTAATCAGGGACACAGAATTGTTACTGAGGGCCACAGAACCGTTACTTAGGGCCACAGAATTGTTACTCAGGGACACAGAATTGTTACTGAGGGCCACAGAACTGTTACTTAGGGCCACAGAATTGTTACTCGCACAGACACAGAATTGTTACTCAGGGACACAGAACTGTTACTGGGGGCCACAGAACTGTTACTTAGGGCCACAGAATTGTTACTCGCACAGACACAGAATTGTTACTCAGGGACACAGAATTGTTACTGAGGGCCACAGAACCGTTACTTGGGGGCCACAGAATTGTTACTCGCACAGACACAGAATTGTTACACAGGGACACAGAATTGTTACTGAGGGCCACAGAACCGTTACTTAGGGCCACAGAATTGTTACTCAGGGACACAGAATTGTTACTGAGGGCCACAGAACTGTTACTTAGGGCCACAGAATTTTTACTCGGACAGACACAGAATTGTTACTCAGGGACACAGAATTGTTACTGAGGGCCACAGAACCGTTACTTAGTGCCACAGAAACGTTAATCAGGGACACAGAATTGTAACTGAGGGCCACAGAACCGTTACTTAGGGCCACAGAATTGTTACTCACGGACAGACACAGAATTGTTTCTTGAGGGACACAGAATTTTTAATGAGGGCCACAGAACCGTGACTTAGGGCCACATAAACGTTAATCAGGGACACAGAATTGTTACTGAGGGCCACAGAACCGTTACTTAGGGCCACATAAACGTTAATCAGGGACACAGAATTGTTACTGAGGGCCACAGAACCGTTACTTAGGGCCACAGAATTGTTACTCACGGACAGACACAGAATTGTTTCTTGAGGGACACAGAATTTTTACTGAGGGCCACAGAACCGTTACTTAGGGCCACAGAAACGTTAATCAGGGACACAGAATTGTTACTGAGGGCCACAGAACCGTTACTTAGGGCCACGTAAACGTTAATCAGGGACAGACACAGAATTGTTACTGAGGTACACAGAATTGTTACTGAGGGCCACAGAACCGTTACTTAGGGCCACGTAAACGTTAATCAGGGACAGACACAGAATTGTTACTGAGGTACACAGAATTGTTACTGAGGGCCACAGAACCGTTACTTAGGGCCACATAAACGTTAATCAGGGACACAGAATTGTTACTGAGGGCCACAGAACCGTTACTTAGGGCCACATAAACGTTAATCAGGGACACAGAATTGTTACTTAGGGCCACAGAACCGTTACTTAGGGCCACAGAATTGTTACTCACGGACAGACACAGAATTGTTTCTTGAGGGACACAGAATTTTTACTGAGGGCCACAGAACCGTTACTTAGGGCCACATAAACGTTAATCAGGGACACAGAATTGTTACTGAGGGCCACAGAACCGTTACTTAGGGCCACGTAAACGTTAATCAGGGACAGACACAGAATTGTTACTGAGGTACACAGAATTGTTACTGAGGGCCACAGAACCGTTACTTAGGGCCACATAAACGTTAATCAGGGACACAGAATTGTTACTGAGGGCCACAGAACCGTTACTTAGGGCCACATAAACGTTAATCAGGGACACAGAATTGTTACTTAGGGCCACAGAACCGTTACTTAGGGCCACAGAATTGTTACTCACGGACAGACACAGAATTGTTTCTTGAGGGACACAGAATTTTTACTGAGGGCCACAGAACCGTTACTTAGGGCCACATAAACGTTAATCAGGGACACAGAATTGTTACTGAGGGCCACAGAACCGTTACTTAGGGCCACATAAACGTTAATCAGGGACAGACACAGAATTGTTACTGAGGGACACAGAATTGTTACTGAGGGCCACAGAACCGTTACTTAGGGCCACATAAACGTTAATCAGGGACACAGAATTGTTACTGAGGGCCACAGAACCGTTACTTAGGGCCACAGAAACGTTAATCAGGGACACAGAATTGTTACTGAGGGCCACAGAACCGTTACTGAGGGCCACAGAACCGTTACTTAGGGCCACATAAACGTTAATCAGGGACACAGAATTGTTACTGAGGGCCACAGAAACGTTACTTAGGGCCACATAATTGTTACTCAGGGACAGACACAGAATTGTTACTGAGGGACACAGAATTGTTACTGAGGGACACAGAACCGTTACTTAGGGCCACAGAATTGTTACTCAGGGACAGACACAGAATTGTTACTCAGGGACACAGAATTGTTACTCAGGGACACAGAATCGTTGAATTAAAGAGTATGTCAGACAACATGCAGAGGAGTGGCAGAGGAGGCAATGTTTTAGGAGCGAGCAGACGTGGCAGCAGAGGAAGGGGTCGAGGCAGCACTATTCGCAGCCAGAGGCCAGTGCTCCCGGTGTCATCCAGCGGTCGTGTCTCCACCGACAACCCTGCCGTCATCGATTGGTTGGCTCGGTCGTCTACCTCTTCCCAGGTCACCTCTGACACCTACAGCCAACGGTCGGTGGGTACGTCAGACACAACCGTTAGTTGGCATGGCCCGGGACCAAGCCCACTGAAATCACGTGTCCTCTACCTGCCCCTGTCCTTTGGTGTTCCCTCACCAAGCGAAGTATCGCATGCTGTGGGCTCAGCCCCACTGTACAGTGAGGAAGAGCTAACAGAGGGCGGTCAGGAACGGGGGGAGACATCCGCCTTTTCAGCAGCCAGGCGAAGAAGTAGTGGCGAGGAGAGTGGCCCGGTAGCCGGTCTAGAGACAGGTCTGTCTCCTGACCCAGACGCAGCCGAGGGGGCTAGTAGTGAGGCGGAGACCCTACTTGATGATGAGGAGGTTGATCGCACTTGGCAGCCTCGTCGTCATCAGGCAATTTCTTCCGCATCATCAGGAGAAGAGGGTGGCAGCTTGGCAGTGAGCGAAACAGTCGGTGGGTTGCCCAGGAGACAGCAGCAGGGTCGCAGCAGTGTCAGTGGAAGCAGTGTCAGTGGAGCCAAACGGCCACGGAGTAGAGCACCAGCTCCACTGCAGCCTACCACCACGGCCAGTAGTGGTGCCGGTGTGCACGGAGGAAGCAGCAGTCAGCCAGTGAGGAGTATCGGGGGCAAAGTTTCCTACTCGGCGGTGTGGCAATTTTTCGTCAAGCCGCCCGAGGAAGTAAACGTAGCCGTATGTCGACTATGTGGCCAGAAAGTCAAGCGTGGCCAGGGGGCCCATGTTGGGACTACAGCGTTGCGGCAGCATATGCAGCGTCGCCATTTGGTGGCCTGGGAAAACCGTGAAAAAGATACGGCGGTTCTGCCCGCCCCAGCCCTTGCTACATCACCCGCTCCGTTACTTGCTCCGTCACCCGACGTCAATCGCCCTCCATCAGCCAGTCAAGGCTCCAACACCTCTGCTGAGGGGAGTTGTCGCTCGTTGGCATCTTCCGCTCGTTCAGATGCTCCTTCTCCTGCTACTCCTCTTCACGGATTCCGTCAGCAGTCTTTCTTGGAATCCGTTTCCAAGAGACAACAGTTTGCGAGCACGCACCCGACGGTGCAAAAGCTGAACGTCCTCCTGTCCAAGTTGCTGGTGCTGCAGTCCCTCCCTTTCCAAGTGGTGGACTCAGCACCTTTCAGAGAAATGATGGCTTGTGCCGCGCCGCGGTGGAGAGTGCCAAGCCATCATTTCTTCGCCAAAAAGGCAGTGCCAGCCCTGCATTCACATGTAGAAGACATGGTGGGCCAGTCTTTGAGCATGTCGGTCTCTGCCAAAGTGCACGGCAGCGCCGACGTGTGGAGCTGTAACTACGGTCAGGGACAGTACATGTCATTTACGGCCCACTGGGTGAACGTGGTGCCGTCACAGCCGCACCAGCAACTTGGACAGGTCACGCCGCTTTTGCCTCCACGTTTGCACGTCCTTGGTCCAGCAAAGATGTCCGCCTCTACCACCTCTTCTTCCGCCGTGTCCTCAGCCGCCACCCCCGTGCCAGGGCGCAACGGTGTCACGCTGTTCTGCACCTGGTATGCCTTGGCGAACGTAGTCACACAGGGGAGGAACTTCTGAGTGTAATGAACAGAGAAATCGACAGATGGCTGTCTCCGCGCAAATTGAAAATCGGAACCATGTTGACCGACAACGGAAAGAACATGGTGTCTGCTCTGCGTCAAGGAAGGTTGTGCCATGCGCCATGCATGGCTCACGTGTTCAATCTGGTTGTCAAGCGGTTCCTAAAATCCACCATCCCACTGCAAGACATCCTTAAAATGTCACGTAAACTGTGCATGCATTTCAGCCATTCCTACACCGCAAAGCACACCCTCCTTGAGCTGCAGCGGCAGAACGGAATTCCACATCATCGCCTGATCTGCGACGTTGCAACAAGGTGGAATTCAACCCTACATATGTTAGACCGCCTTTACGAGCAGCGAAAGGCCATCACCAATTTCCTGATGTTACAAGCGGATAAAGGTACTCCCCTGTGTAACTTCGATGTCAGCCATTGGCAGCTCATGCGTGACACCTGCCGCTTGCTCAGGCCCTTTGAGGAGGCCACGCTATTCGTGAGTCGGCAGGACTATGGGATGAACGACGTCATTCCTCTGTTGCATGTCCTTGAACAAATGCTGTTAACAATGGCTGGTCAGGGTGCGGTAGACGTGGCGCACAGATCTCAACGCCACATGACCCCTGTGGGGGCAGGACAGGAAGAAGAGGAGGAGGTAGAGGAGGACATTTGTGCTCAGGAATTATTGAGTGAAATGGGTGGTTTTTCCACTCAGCGGACAGGAGTGGAGGAGCAGGAGCATCTGGTAGAGGAGGAGGAGGAGGAGACAGAGGACCCAGACGCACCGTGGCAGTATGCTGTGGAGATGGAGGCAGGGAGTCCCTCGCATTCCTTGGCACAAATGGCCCATAGCATGCTCGGTTGCTTGCGTAGCGACAGCCGAATAATAACCATCAGACAGAGGGATGACTTTTGGCTGTCCACCTTGTTGGACCCTCGCTACCGTTCCAAAATGGTGGCCTTTTTCACACCTGCTGAGAGGGAGGCCAAAATAACGTACTATAAAAACCACCTATGTAGTCAGTTGGTCTCTGCCTTTGTGCGCCAACGTCCATCCTCAGACACTGTGGGCCCTGTGCGCTCGCGTTCCGCTGCCATGGCAGCAGGGGAGGGGTGGGGTGGTAGGAGCAGTGGCAGCTCCACCAGCAGCGGCTGCCTCAGTCTGCAGTCGATGATGAGTAGCTTTCTTCACCAGCGCAGTGAGGAAACTACTAACCAGCCGCAGCAGCAGCAGCAGCAGCAGCAGCAGCATCAGGTGGACCTGGAGCAGGACCTCAAACAACAGGCTTGGGCCTACTTGGACAGCACCCTGCCAACCGAGGTAGACAATCCCCTTGACTACTGGGCAACGAAACTTGACCTTTGGCCCCAACTAGCTGAATTTGCCCTTGAAAGGCTGTCATGCCCGGCCAGTAGCGTGGCATCGGAGCGCGTGTTTAGTGCGGCAGGAGGTATTGTAACTCCGCGGAGGACACGACTGTCCACCCAAAGTGTGGAGAGACTCATGTTTGTGAAAATGAATCAGGCGTGGATTAGTCTGGATTTCAAACCACCAGTTCCTGACACAACTGACTAAATCCGCCATGAATCATGCCTCAAACATGTGCCACTTTCAGGTCTCCTCACACACTGCTGGTGTGTTCCATTTTTTGTCATAGGGTGCTGGCAGATTACGGGCCTCCCATAGCTGCTGCCAGGCCCCTAATCTGCCATAGGCCCCTATATACCGCCTCCTCATGCTGCTGCCAAGTCCAGAGTCTCTCATGGGTCCCTATACGGCCTCCCATTGCTGCTGTCTCCATCGCCACACTCTGCCATGTGCCACATTCAGGTCTCTTCACACTGCTTGTGTTTTCAATTTTTTGACATAGGGTGCTGGCAGATTACGGGCCTCCCATAGCTGCTGCCAGGCCCCTAATCTGCCATGGGCCCCTATATACCGCCTCCTCATGCTGCTGCCAAGTCCAGAGTCTCTCATGGGTCCCTGTACGGCCTCCCATTGCTGCTGTCTCCATCGCCACACTCTGCCATGTGCCACTTTCAGGTCTCCTCACACTGCTGGTGTGTAAAATTTTTTGACATAGGGTGCTGGCAGATTACGGGCCTCCTATAGCTGCTGCCAGGCCCCTAATCTGCCATAGGCCCCTATATACCGCCTCCTCATGCTGCTGCCAAGTCCAGAGTCTCTCATGGGTCCCTGTACGGCCTCCCATTGCTGCTGTCTCCATCGCCACACTCTGCCATGTGCCACATTATGGTCTCTTCACACTGCTTGTGTTTTCAATTTTTTGACATAGGGTGCTGGCAGATTACGGGCCTCCCATAGCTGCTGCCAGGCCCCTAATCTGCCATGGGCCCCTATATACCGCCTCCTCATGCTGCTGCCAAGTCCAGAGTCTCTCATGGGTCCCTATACGGCCTCCCATTGCTGCTGTCTCCATCGCCACACTCTGCCATGTGCCACTTTCAGGTCTCCTCACACACTGCTGGTGTGTAGAATTTTTTGACATAGGGTGCTGGCAGATTACGGGCCTCCTATAGCTGCTGCCAGGCCCCTAATCTGCCATGGGCCCCTATATACCGCCTCCTCATGCTGCTGCCAGGTCCAGAGTCTCTCATGGGTCCCTGTACGGCCTCCCATTGCTGCTGTCTCCATCGCCACACTCTGCCATGTGCCACTTTCAGGTCTCCTCACACACTGCTGGTGTGTAGAATTTTTTGACATAGGGTGCTGGCAGATTACGGGCCTCCTATAGCTGCTGCCAGGCCCCTAATCTGCCATGGGCCACTATATACCGCCTCCTCATGCTGCTGCCAGGTCCAGAGTCTCTCATGGGTCCCTGTAGGGCCTCCCATTGCTGCTGTCTCCATCGCCACACTCTGCCATGTGCCACATTCAGGTCTCTTCACACTGCTTGTGTTTTCAATTTTTTGACATAGGGTGCTGGCAGATTACGGGCCTCCGATAGCTGCTGCCAGGCCCCTAATCTGCCATGGGCCCCTATATACCGCCTCCTCATGCTGCAGCCAATTCCAGAGTCTCTCATGGGTCCCTATACGGCCTCCCATTGCTGCTGTCTCCATCGCCACACTCTGCCATGTGCCACTTTCAGGTCTCCTCACACACTGCTGGTGTGTTGAATTTTTTGACATAGGGTGCTGGCAGATTACGGGCCTCCTATAGCTGCTGCCAGGCCCCTAATTTGCCATGGGCCCCTATATACCGCCTCCTCATGCTGCTGCCAGGTCCAGAGTCTCTCATGGGTCCCTGTACGGCCTCCCATTGCTGCTGTCTCCATCGCCACACTCTGCCATGTGCCACTTTCAGGTCTCTTCACACTGCTTGTGTTTTCAATTTTTTGACATAGGGTGCTGGCAGATTACGGGCCTCCCATAGCTGCTGCCAGGCCCCTAATCTGCCATGGGCCCCTATATACCGCCTCCTCATGCTGCTGCCAAGTCCAGAGTCTCTCATGGGTCCCTATACGGCCTCCCATTGCTGCTGTCTCCATCGCCACACTCTGCCATGTGCCACTTTCAGGTCTCCTCACACACTGCTGGTGTGTAGAATTATTTGACATAGGGTGCTGGCAGATTACGGGCCTCCTATAGCTGCTGCCAGGCCCCTAATCTGCCATGGGCCCCTATATACCGCCTCCTCATGCTGCTGCCAGGTCCAGAGTCTCTCATGGGTACCTGTACGGCCTCCCATTGCTGCTGTCTCCATCGCCACACTCTGCCATGTGCCACTTTCAGGTCTCCTCACACACTGCTGGTGTGTAGAATTTTTTGACATAGGGTGCTGGCAGATTACGGGCCTCCTATAGCTGCTGCCAGGCCCCTAATCTGCCATGGGCCCCTATATACCGCCTCCTCATGCTGCTGCCAGGTCCAGAGTCTCTCATGGGTCCCTGTACGGCCTCCCATTGCTGCTGTCTCCATCGCCACACTCTGCCATGTGCCACTTTCAGGTCTCCTCACACACTGCTGGTGTGTAGAATTTTTTGACATAGGGTGCTGGCAGATTACAGGCCTCCTATAGCTGCTGCCAGGCCCCTAATCTGCCATGGGCCCCTATATACCGCCTCCTCATGCTGCTGCCAGGTCCAGAGTCTCTCATGGGTCCCTGTACGGCCTCCCATTGCTGCTGTCTCCATCGCCACACTCTGCCATGTGCCACTTTCAGGTCTCCTCACACACTGCTGGTGTGTAGAATTTTTTGACATAGGGTGCTGGCAGATTACGGGCCTCCTATAGCTGCTGCCAGGCCCCTAATATTCCATGGGCCCTTATATACCGCCTCCTCATGCTGCTGCCAGGTCCAGAGTCTCTCATGGGTCCCTGTACGGCCTCCCATTGCTGCTGTCTCCATCGCCACACTCTGCCATGTGCCACTTTCAGGTCTCCTCACACACTGCTGGTGTGTAGAATTTTTTGACATAGGGTGCTGGCAGATTACGGGCCTCCCATAGCTGCTGCCAGGCCCCTAATCTGCCATGGGCCCCTATATACCGCCTCCTCATGCTGCTGCCAGGTCCAGAGTCTCTCATGGGTCCCTGTACGGCCTCCCATTGCTGCTGTCTCCATCGCCACACTCTGCCATGTGCCACTTTCAGGTCTCCTCACACACTGCTGGTGTGTAGAATTTTTTGACATAGGGTGCTGGCAGATTACGGGCCTCCTATAGCTGCTGCCAGGCCCCTAATCTGCCATGGGCCCCTATATACCGCCTCCTCATGCTGCTGCCAGGTCCAGAGTCTCTCATGGGTCCCTGTACGGCCTCCCATTGCTGCTGTCTCCATCGCCACACTCTGCCATGTGCCACATTCAGGTCTCTTCACACTGCTTGTGTTTTCAATTTTTTGACATAGGGTGCTGGCAGATTACGGGCCTCCCATAGCTGCTGCCAGGCCCCTAATCTGCCATGGGCCCCTATATACCGCCTCCTCATGCTGCTGCCAGGTCCAGAGTCTCTCATGGGTCCCTGTACGGCCTCCCATTGCTGCTGTCTCCATCGCCACACTCTGCCATGTGCCACTTTCAGGTCTCCTCACACACTGCTGGTGTGTTGAATTTTTTGACATAGGGTGCTGGCAGATTACGGGCCTCCTATAGCTGCTGCCAGGCCCCTAATCTGCCATGGGCCCCTATATACCGCCTCCTCATGCTGCTGCCAGGTCCAGAGTCTCTCATGGGTCCCTGTACGGCCTCCCATTGCTGCTGTCTCCATCGCCACACTCTGCCATGTGCCACATTATGGTCTCTTCACACTGCTTGTGTTTTCAATTTTTTGACATAGGGTGCTGGCAGATTACGGGCCTCCCATAGCTGCTGCCAGGCCCCTAATCTGCCATGGGCCCCTATATACCGCCTCCTCATGCTGCTGCCAAGTCCAGAGTCTCTCATGGGTCCCTATACGGCCTCCCATTGCTGCTGTCTCCATCGCCACACTCTGCCATGTGCCACTTTCAGGTCTCCTCACACACTGCTGGTGTGTAGAATTTTTTGACATAGGGTGCTGGCAGATTACGGGCCTCCTATAGCTGCTGCCAGGCCCCTAATCTGCCATGGGCCCCTATATACCGCCTCCTCATGCTGCTGCCAGGTCCAGAGTCTCTCATGGGTCCCTGTACGGCCTCCCATTGCTGCTGTCTCCATCGCCACACTCTGCCATGTGCCACATTCAGGTCTCTTCACACTGCTTGTGTTTTCAATTTTTTGACATAGGGTGCTGGCAGATTACGGGCCTCCCATAGCTGCTGCCAGGCCCCTAATCTGCCATGGGCCCCTATATACCGCCTCCTCATGCTGCTGCCAGGTCCAGAGTCTCTCATGGGTCCCTGTACGGCCTCCCATTGCTGCTGTCTCCATCGCCACACTCTGCCATGTGCCACTTTCAGGTCTCCTCACACACTGCTGGTGTGTTGAATTTTTTGACATAGGGTGCTGGCAGATTACGGGCCTCCTATAGCTGCTGCCAGGCCCCTAATCTGCCATGGGCCCCTATATACCGCCTCCTCATGCTGCTGCCAGGTCCAGAGTCTCTCATGGGTCCCTGTACGGCCTCCCATTGCTGCTGTCTCCATCGCCACACTCTGCCATGTGCCACTTTCAGGTCTCCTCACACACTGCTGGTGTGTAGAATTTTTTGACATAGGGTGCTGGCAGATTACGGGCCTCCTATAGCTGCTGCCAGGCCCCTAATCTGCCATGGGCCCCTATATACCGCCTCCTCATGCTGCTGCCAGGTCCAGAGTCTCTCATGGGTCCCTGTACGGCCTCCCATTGCTGCCGTCTCCATCGCCACACTCTGCCATGTGCCACTTTCAGGTCTCCTCACACACTGCTGGTGTGTAGAATTTTTTGACATAGGGTGCTGGCAGATTACGGGCCTCCTATAGCTGCTGCCAGGCCCCTAATCTGCCATGGGCCCCTATATACCGCCTCCTCATGCTGCTGCCAGGTCCAGAGTCTCTCATGGGTCCCTGTACGGCCTCCCATTGCTGCTGTCTCCATCGCCACACTCTGCCATGTGCCACTTTCAGGTCTCCTCACACACTGCTGGTGTGTAGAATTTTTTGACATAGGGTGCTGGCAGATTACGGGCCTCCTATAGCTGCTGCCAGGCCCCTAATCTGCCATGGGCCCCTATATACCGCCTCCTCATGCTGCTGCCAGGTCCAGAGTCTCTCATGGGTCCCTGTACGGCCTCCCATTGCTGCTGTCTCCATCGCCACACTCTGCCATGTGCCACATTCAGGTCTCTTCACACTGCTTGTGTTTTCAATTTTTTGACATAGGGTGCTGGCAGATTACGGGCCACCCATAGCTGCTGCCAGGCCCCTAATCTGCCATGGGCCCCTATATACCGCCTCCTCATGCTGCTGCCAAGTCCAGAGTCTCTCATGGGTCCCTATACGGCCTCCCATTGCTGCTGTCTCCATCGCCACACTCTGCCATGTGCCACTTTCAGGTCTCCTCACACACTGCTGGTGTGTTGAATTTTTTGACATAGGGTGCTGGCAGATTACAGGCCTCCTATAGCTGCTGCCAGGCCCCTAATCTGCCATGGGCCCCTATATACCGCCTCCTCATGCTGCTGCCAGGTCCAGAGTCTCTCATGGGTCCCTGTACGGCCTCCCATTGCTGCTGTCTCCATCGCCACACTCTGCCATGTGCCACTTTCAGGTCTCCTCACACACTGCTGGTGTGTAGAATTTTTTGACATAGGGTGCTGGCAGATTACGGGCCTCCTATAGCTGCTGCCAGGCCCCTAATCTGCCATGGGCCCCTATATACCGCCTCCTCATGCTGCTGCCAGGTCCAGAGTCTCTCATGGGTCCCTGTACGGCCTCCCATTGCTGTTGTCTCCATCGCCACACTCTGCCATGTGCCACTTTCAGGTCTCCTCACACTGCTGGTGTGTAAAATTTTTGACATAGGGTGCTGGCAGATTACGGGCCTCCTATAGCTGCTGCCAGGCCCCTAATCTGCCATGGGCCCCTATATACCGCCTCCTCATGCTGCTGCCAGGTCCAGAGTCTCTCATGGGTCCCTGTACGGCCTCCCATTGCTGCTGTCTCCATCGCCACACTCTGCCATGTGCCACTTTCAGGTCTCCTCACACACTGCTGGTGTGTAGAATTTTTTGACATAGGGTGCTGGCAGATTACGGGCCTCCTATAGCTGCTGCCAGGCCCCTAATCTGCCATGGGCCCCTATATACCGCCTCCTCATGCTGCTGCCAGGTCCAGAGTCTCTCATGGGTCCCTGTACGGCCTCCCATTGCTGCTGTCTCCATCGCCACACTCTGCAATGTGCCACTTTCAGGTCTCCTCACACACTGCTGGTGTGTAGAATTTTTTGACATAGGGTGCTGGCAGATTACGGGCCTCCTATAGTTGCTGCCAGGCCCCTAATCTGCCATGGGCCCCTATATACCGCCTCCTCATGCTGCTGCCAGGTCCAGAGTCTCTCATGGGTCCCTGTATGGCCTCCCATTGCTGCTGTCTCCATCGCCACACTCTGCCATGTGCCACATTCAGGTCTCTTCACACTGCTTGTGTTTTCAATTTTTTGACATAGGGTGCTGGCAGATTACGGGCCTCCCATAGCTGCTGCCAGGCCCCTAATCTGCCATGGGCCCCTATATACCGCCTCCTCATGCTGCTGCCAGGTCCAGAGTCTCTCATGGGTCCCTGTACGGCCTCCCATTGCTGCTGCCTCCATCGCCACACTCTGCCATGTGCCACATTCAGGTCTCTTCACACTGCTTGTGTTTTCAATTTTTTGACATAGGGTGCTGGCAGATTACGGGCCACCCATAGCTGCTGCCAGGCCCCTAATCTGCCATGGGCCCCTATATACCGCCTCCTCATGCTGCTGCCAAGTCCAGAGTCTCTCATGGGTCCCTGTACGGCCTCCCATTGCTGCTGTCTCCATCGCCACACTCTGCCATGTGCCATTTCAGGTCTCCTCACACACTGCTGGTGTGTTCAATTTTTTGACATAGGGTGCTGGCAGATTACGGGTCTCCCATAGCTGCTGCCAGGCCCCTAATCTGCCATGGGCCCCTATACCGCCTCCTCATGCTGCTGCCAGGTCCAGAGTCTCTCATGGGTCCCTGTACGGCCTCCCATTGCTGCTGTCTCCATCGCCACACTCTGCCATGTGCCACTTTCAGGTCTCCTCACACTCCTGCTGGTTTCCATTTTGTCATAGGTTGCTGGCAGGTTACAGGCCTCCCATAGGTGCTGCCAGGCCCCAAATCTGCCATGGGCCCCCGTACCGCCTGGTCACGCTGCTGCTGGGCCCACAGTGTGACCTGGGTCCCTGTACCGCCTCCCATTGCTCCCACTCTGCCATGTGCCACTTTCAGGTCTCCTCACACTCCTGCTGGGTTCCATTTTGTCATAGGGTGCTGTATGGCCTCCCATTGCTGCTGCCTCCACCGCCACACTGTGGCTCCAAACACTGGTTTTGGCCCCGTGACTGGCCAAATGAGTGAAGTGTGCGGTGATTCTAAGATCGACGGCACTCATCTGCATGTCATACTGACTGACAGTATTATTTCTCTTCCCCAGCAGACTCCAAGGGCATTTAAATTAAAGGTACAGTGTTCTGCACTAATATTAAGTCTCTCTGAAGCCTAGAAACACCCTTTTTTAAGTTAAATTCACAGCGAATTTATTCGACTCGAATCGAATATTGTCCACGAATTTGCCGAATCAGTCGAATCGAATTTTTCATTTCTTCGCTCATCTCTAGTCAGAATAGTACAGATATCCCCCAAATGACCCCTTTTTGCAGAGTAGACAGTCCGACGTACTTCATAAGAGGAATGGCAAGTTTTTTGAAGTTGTATTTTTTGTCATAATTGTTCGGAAAATGAAAAAATAAAAAACATTATTTTCACTTTTTTTTTTTTACATACTGTCATCAGTGCAGTACAGCGTCATCATATAACTGGCATGGCGGTGATCAGGGACACTGACTGGTGACAGTGTGAAAAAAAAAATGGTTAAAAATGAAAAAAATACATGGATGCACCCAACACGGATACTAATTTCATTTTATATATAAAAAAATCACCAGCGCTAAAACCGTGAAATTATATGCTAAATAAATAAATAAATGCTGCTGCTTATTAATGTAAACAACAAAAAGTAATATAAGACATCAAAATAGCGCAGATATATAAATAAATATACACTCCAGTGAAAAATTAAATAATAATTCATAAAATATTAATTAATAAAAAATATATAAAAAATTTAAATTAAAAAGTCCCACTCCAAATCAATAAAGTGAAAAATAAAAATAAAAAAAATATTCATAAAAGTCGTTTTTCCAAAAAAAGACACACAGAGGATGGCTCGAGTGCGAGTGCACATGAGTGCCCCCAGAACAAGCAGCTTGCTCTGGGGGCACTCAGCAAGAGGGAGGCGCCAGGAGCTCCAGTGGGAGACCCAAGAAAAGGAGGATTGGGGCTGATCTGTACAAAACCATTACATAGAGAAGGCAAGTATGGCATGTAACTCGGGCGGACTGACCATTCAGGAACTCGGGCACTGCCCAAGGGCCCAAGGTCAGTAGGGGGCCGCATAATATGCCCCTGGTACCTTTCATAGGCTTTTTTGGGTGTGGTTTGAGTGTGGGCGAGGACACAGGGGCCCCATGATCCCCTATTGCCTGGGGGCCCCATGAGTTGTTAGTCCGCCCCTGGGCATGTTTGTTATTTTTTTAAAAAATCTGAACATTTCATCTGTATGAAGTCACATTAAAAATGTGTTTTCAGCATTTTTGCATTAGCTTTTACCTGCATTTTTCCTCATTTGCGTTTTTAAGCATTTTTAGCGTTTCTTCCACAAGAAAAAATGTTTGGCTCAAAAAAATGTTGGTTTGCCAAATTTTACCATGTTTTACAGCGTTTTTCCACATTTTTCAGCAACAGAGCGTTTTTACAGCTAAAAATTAATCTAGAAACCCTCTAGTTCTGGGATTTTTTTCCAGCCAGAAAATGCTGATTCCAGTCTATGTGTGAATGGACGCATAGGATAACATGCCGGGGATGGACACATAGGATAACATGCCGGGGATGGACACATAGGATAACATGCCGGGGATGGACACCTAGGATAACACGCCGGGGATGGACACATAGGATAACATGCCGGGGATGGACACATAGGATAACATGCCGGGGATGGACACACAGGATAACATGCCGGGGATGGACACATAGGATAACATGCCGGGGATGGACACATAGGATAACATGCCGGGGATGGACACACAGGATAACATCCCAGGGATGGACACCTAGGATAACATGCCGGGGATGGACACACAGGATAACATGCCGGGGATGGACACACAGGATAACATCCCAGGGATGGACACCTAGGATAACATGCCGGGGATGGACACATAGGATAACATGCCGGGGATGGACGCATAGGAGAACATGCCGGGGATGGACACCTAGGATAACATGCCGGGGATGGACACATAGGATAACATGCCGGGGATGGACGCATAGGAGAACATGCCGGGGATGGACACATAGGATAACACGCCGGGGATGGACACATAGGATAACACGCCGGGGATGGACACACATAGGATAACACGCCGGGGATGGACACATAGGATAACATGCCGGGGATGGACACACATAGGATAACACTCCGGGGATGGACACACATAGGATAACACGCCGGGGATGGACACATAGGATAACATGCCGGGGATGGACACATAGGATAACATGCCGGGGATGGACACATAGGATAACATGCCGGGGATGGACACATAGGAGAACATGCCAGGGATGGACACATAGGATAACATGCTGGGGATGGACACATAGGATAACACGCCGGGGATGGACACACAGGATAACATGATGGGGGGGTTTACTGGCTGTACAAAAAAAATGCCAAAAGCCAAAAACAGCCACTGTAAAAACGTTCCGTATGCAGGAGGACTTTAACTTTTTTCTCTCTGCAGAAAAAAATAAATAAAATTCAATGCACTTATAAAAACCATCTTAAAGCAGAGTTCCACTCAAAAGCGGAAGCTCCACTTATTTGCCTCCTCCCCCTCTCCACTGCCATATTTGGCACCTTTTGGGGGGGGGGGGGAATGGGTACCTGTTTTTGACTCCCACTTCTGGTCCACTTCGCCGCGGTGAACTGAGCCGGAGCTTTGCCCCCCCTCCTCCCTCCTGTAGTCTTATGGGAGCCTTCACAGGTCCCAGGAGACCGTTGGACCAATTAGAAGGCGCAGCGTGACTCGCGCATGTGCAGTGGGCACAGGGCTGCTGTTAGAAACCACTGAGCCCCATACAGGCAACCTCACAGGGCCCCCTCTAAAAACAAAAAAAGTACACAGTTTACTAAGCTTCAGTTATGAATGAACACAGTGAGTGATTATTACCGATCATTAACTGTGTCAGGGAATTAAGGGGCTGATAAATGTGATGTATTTTACCGGACTCTTCCTCTACTCTCCATCATGAAGGATCCTATTGAGTGCTTGCAGCTGCCAGGTAGAAGGAGAGGAGGGAAGCCGGCAGCACTGCGGGGGTGGGGGACACACAGGGGGGCCTGGGCAGCAGGGGGAAATGTATGATGCACAGGGAGGGAGATGGGTGCAGTAGGGGGGCAATTACTGGAACTGATCCCCTGTATGGCTCTTCTCTGCATCAGCTGAAAACCAGCTGGAGAGAGAGGAGAAGAAGCCAGCATTCAGCTGCTGCAGAGAGACATACAGGGGATCGGTTCCAGTAATTGCCCCTTAGCTGTGCCGATCACCCTCCCTGCATCTGATTCACCCAGCTGCCTGGGCCCCCCTGCTGGCCTTGTCCCCGTACAGGAGGACTGCTGGTACCCCCTTATTCACGGCCCTGAGTGAGCACCAGGCTGTGAAGTCGCAAGCTGTCACAGCCTGGTGCCCACAGTTGAGATGTCGGTGGTGCCGTGGAGGAGAGAAGGGGAGAAGGGACGGTGCGGGTGAGAACATCGCTGGACTCCGGGACAGGTAAGTGTGTGTTTCTGTTTTTGTAGCTGCTGACTTTTAATAAACACAAAAACAGCTGGAACTCCACGAGTGAACCTGACTGGATCTCCCTTTTGCAAAATTTTTTTGTGAAAATTGGAACATTTTGTAAAAATTTTCACTGAAATGTGTCGGCACATTTTAGTGAAAATTGTTACAAAATTTTTACAAAATGTTCCAATTTTCACAAAAAAGTTTGCAAAAGGGAGATCCAGTCAGGTTCACTCGTTCTTAGTGGCAATAATAAAGATAATAATAATAACAAATAATAATGCCAATAATAACAAATAATAATAATAATACTACTACTAATAACAAATAATAATAGTAATAATATTAATATTAATAAAAATAGTAATGACAATACTACTACTACTACTAATAATAATAATAATTAAAAATAATAATAATATTAATAAAAATAATAATGTCAATACTACTACTACTACTACTACTACTAATAATAATAATAATAATAATAAATAATAATATTAATAATAATAATAATAATGTCAATACTACTACTAATAATAAAAAATAATAATAATATTAAGAAAAATATTAATGTCAATACTACTACTACTGTTAATAATAATAATAAAAAAAAATAATAATATTAATAATAATGTCAATACTACTACTACTAATATAAATAAAAAATAATAATAATATTAATAAAAATAATAATGTCAATACTACTACTACTACTACTACTACTACTACTACTACTAATAATATTAATAATAATGTCAATACTACTACTACTACTAATAATAAAAAAAATAATAATAAAAATAATACTACTACTACTACTACTACTAATAATAATAATAATAATAATAAAAAAATAATAATAATAATAATGTCAATACTACTAATAATAAAAAAATAATAATATTAATAAAAATAATAATTTGTCAATACTACTACTACTACTACTAATAATAATAATAAAAAAATAATAATAATAATAATAATAATAATGTCAATACTACTACTACTAATAATAACAAATAATAATAATAATAATAATAATGTCAATACTACTACTACTACTAATAATAATAATAATAACAATAATAATAATAATATTAATGCCAATACTACTACTACTAATTGTAGTAACAAATAATAATAATAATAACAACAATACTAATAATATTAATTATTATTATCATTATTGTTATTTGCCATCAAGTCTCTTGTGAGCCCCCTGGAGATCCTCAAAGTCTGTTGCCCAAGTCCCACCGATGGCACAGAACGGGCCAAGGATTCCCATGCGGCGCAGATCTTGGCGACGATTATTTCAGATCAAAGACGGAGGAAGAATTTGCAGTCAATATGCTTTCACTTCATATGATGTCATAGCTGTTTATTGTTTCATTCCGGGATAATGAATTGCCTAAATTGGTAAAGAGGCAACAACGCCATTAAGCTCGCCGGGTTCCACATTTAGCAAACTGCTAATACGTTGCAGATTGCAAAATGGCGTCAGGATGGAAAACGAGAGAAAAATATTGCCGGCTTTCTCCGGAGACATAAACATCAACATCTTGTACTGTTGAGAGTGTTTTTTCCTCCTGGCTTTATTCAATTAGAAATAAGCTATTATGTGGCTTACAAGTGCCACGCCGTGTTCTGCCTCGGAATGTCTCCCCCCCCCTCCCATGGCACGTTGGGTGTGGGGGGGGGACTGTTAAAGGGGCATCCCATCTTCCAGGGGAATTGTAGATCCATCCTAATTGTATCTGCTGAATGCAGACATTGTAGCACTTTGCGATTCCTCCTGTATACATTGTTACCATCACATACACCAAGCCCAGTTGATATTTATTGCAATTGATAAAAAATCTTTTTTTTTTTAATTTTTTACAAATTTACCAGTTTTTGACTAATTCTTCTAATAGGTTTTCATGCTGTCACTCACCTTTACAGCGCCTGTGTTTTACAAGGGCGACCTCATTCTGCATTATGACCATCAGCTTCAAATGATTGAGGACTGCTAACTAGCTAAAGAGGTTACAAGTCTGCGCAGAAAAAGTCTCACACCATCGGAGGGTACGCGGTTCTGCGCATTACCACGTGTTTCCGCTCATCGCATGTAGAGGAGCCCGATCATGTCAACAGGTTGCCCTTCACGCGAGAAACGCTCGAAAGAGATCCCTGACCCTTGTGAGAAATGTATGACGCTACGGCACAGCAGATGTGTGGGGCTGCCATTGAAAATGAATGGCGCTGCCATGCGTCTGCAAAACGGCAGAACGCTTCTCTGCGTCGTGGGAAAGTGCGTATTCCCGCAATAAAAAAAAAAATGAGCCTAGCCTAAATTCAGCAGCAATATGATTTTTCAGAAAGACTCCCGATTTTTTTTTTGCTTTTTTTTAAAAAATTTTTTAATTAATTTTTTTTTTTTTTTTAATTTAATTTTTTTTTTTGTTACAATTTTTTCTTTTCATAAAAAAAAATTAAAAAGAAAAAAAAACCACAAACAACACAATCAGAAGCCATTTAAAACTCCATGCACCATTACAAAACCACCTTCATTTTACCTTCTCTGCTGACTCCAGATACAAGTTTGTAAAATTTTGGTAAAATGTCCCAACTTTAATCAGGGATTAGGCCTAAACTAACAGTTTAAATATATATTATGAATGGGCCACTTTAATTGGTTCTGCTGGTTACTGATCTGTGAGCTACAAGAGAACACTATGAATTCAGACGAAGGACAATTTTTTTTTTTTTTTTTTTTATTACGACAAAATACACTAAAATATGAGTATTTTGTTCAAGAAAGAAAAATACTATAAAATATTAAATATTAAACTGAAAGTGACAACAAAGGAACAGACAAAAAAAATATTTTTTTTTTGCTATCTCTGTATTTTTATTCAAGAATGATAAAGACTGCTAAAAATGTAAATATAAAATTGTCTACTCTACTGTGGCTATTTAAAATTTTAAGTAAAATTCTATAAAGACGATTGAACAAGAAAATGTAAATATATATAATTGAAAGTGACAGCATTTCTTTTTTTTTTTTTTTTTACTTTTTTTTTCTATTTTTGTATTGTATTCAAGAAAGAAAATTTAAAAAAAAAAATGTAAATGTAAAACTGAAGGTGACCATAATTTGGTGTTTTTTTTTACTTTTTATAAAATAAATAAAAGAAAAACAAATACATACACTAACATCACCATCAACACCACACTAACATCACCATCAACACTCACATATCTAGAGGCAAGCTGTTATTTAAAAAAAACCTGTCTTAGGACACCACGATCTACAGATCCTAGGTACCCAGTTGCTTGGCACAAGCATGCAGCAAGTGAAGGCAGAACTCCAGATCAGAATTACTATCCCTGCTCATTAATGCAGAAGGTATTAAAGCCAGAGGAGAAATGGTGGCCTACAGGATTTTAAAGACAGGTTCTCTTTACAGGTTCCCTATGGGTAACAGAATTAGGCCCAATGCAGAACACATTCTTGTGCCAAGCAACTGGGCAACGAGGATCTGTAGATCGTGCTGACCCAAGACAGGTTTCTTTTAGGGCCGGTTCACACTACAGAAATGCAGTCCAGATGTGTTCTGGATGCGTTTTTGCATGCACATTTTTGATGCATTTTTGACGTGTTCCAGTGCGTTTTTAATGCATTCCAGTTCATTTTTCCCCTCTCTTTTTCTTCAATGTAAGGGCCGGTTCACACTACAGAAATGCAGTCCAGAAGTGTTCCAGATGCATTTTTGATGTGCTTTTGATGTGTTCCAGTGCGTTTTTAATGCATTCTAGTTTATTTCCCCCCCCCCTCTCTTTTTCTTCACTTTATGGGACGGTTTACATTGCAGAAATGCAGTCTGGATGTGTTTTTGCATGTGCGTTTTTGACGTGTTTTTGGTATGTTCTGGTGCATTTTGATGCGTTTTTGACGCGTCCCAGTGCGTTTTTAATGCATTGCAGTTCATTTTTTCCCCCTCTCTTTTTCTTCAATTTGTGGGTCGGTTCATATTAAAGAAATGCAGCCCGGATGTGTTTTTGCATGCGCGTTTTTGGTGCATTCTGGTGTATTTTTGATGCATTTTTAAGCGTTCTAGTGCGTTTTTAATGCATTCCAGTTCATTTTCCCCCCTCTATTTTTTTCAGTTTAAGGGCCAGTTCACACTACAGAATGCAGTCCAGATGTGTTCCTGATGCGTTTTTGCATGCAACATTTTTGGCACATTCCAGTGCGTTTTTAATGCATTCCATTTCATTTCCCCTTCTCCTTTTATTCAATTTGTGGGTAGGTTCACATTACAGAAATGCAGCCCTGATGTGTTTTTGCATGCGCGTTTTTGATGCATTTTTTGTGCGTTCTGGTGTATTTTTGATGCATTTTTAAGTGTCCCAGTGTGTTTTTAATGCATTCCAGTTCATTTTCCCCCCTCTCTTTTTCTTCTATTTAAGGGCCGGTTCACACTACAGAAATGCAGTCCAGATGTGTTCCGGATACATTTTTGGTGCATTCTGGTGAGTTTTTGATGCATTTTTGATGCATTCCAGTGCGTTTTTAATGCATTCCAGTTCATTTTCCCCCCTCTCTTTTTCTTTAATTTATGGGCTGGTTCACATTACAGAAATGCAGCCCGGATGTGTTTTTGCAGGTGCATTTTTGATGCGTTTTTGACGTGTTTCAGTGTGTTTTTAATGCATTCCAGTTCATTTTCCCCCCTCTCTTTTTCTTCTATTTAAGGGCTGGTTCACACTACAGAAATGCAGTCCGGATGTGTTCCAGATGCATTTTTGCATGTGTGTTTTTGACGTGTTCCAGTGTGTTTTTGACACGTTCCAGTGCATTTTTAATGCATTCCAGTTCATTTTTTCCCCTCCTTTTTTTTCAATTTAAATAGGGACATGGGAATTCCAGTGCATTTTTGGTGCGTTCCTGTGCGTTCTGGTGCCTTTTTATGCATTTTACCACATTCCAGTACAGTTCTACGCAGAACAAATGCAGCCTGTTCTACTTTTTTTTCCGTACCCAGAATGCACTGGAACTGCAATCACTGATGTGAACTATGACACTGACCAGCATATCACCTACTTTCTGTGCGTTTTGAAAGCAACTGAAACACATGTAGTGTGAACTGGCCCTTACATGACACATTGCCTCTAGATATGCGAACAACCAGTGTCCTCCCAGCAGGGGCGGACTGACAACTCATGGGGCCCCCGGGCAATAGGGGATCATGGGGCCCCTGTGTCCTTGCCCAAACTCAAAAAAGCCTATGAAAAAGGTACCAGGGGCATCTCATGGGGCCCCCTACTGACCCCGGGCCCTCGGGCAGTGCCCGAGTTTCCAAATGGTCAGTCCACCCCTGCCTCCCAGCCAGGGGTGGACTGACAACTCATGGGGCCCCCGGGCAATAGGGGATCATGGGGCCCCTGTGTCCTTGCCCACACTCAAAGCACCCCGAAAAAAGCCTATAAAAAGGTACCAGGGGCATTTCATGGGGCCCCCTACTGACCCCGGGCCCTCGGGCAGTGCCAGAGTGCTTGAATGGTCAGTCCGCCCCTGCTCCCAGCGCAGAGAGACTCCCCCCCCCCCCGCAGCACAATATTTGTCGCCAAGTGTCTGCAGCTATTTAATTAGTGTGCGTTCGGGAAATGACAGCTGATTATGGCTGCGCCTGAGAAAGGTAAAGCAACGTCGCCGGGGATTGGAGGGCGTCCTCCCGGAGCCTCGCAAGTGGGAGATCTCCAGCCCAAATTGGGGTTTAATTACCTTTTCATAGCGGAGAGTCACACTCCGTAATTAATATGTTATGTCTGCCATTAACTTTTCGTAAGCAGAGGAGCCCCACGGGGGACGAAGAACGTGAGCGCCAACGCAAGGCGGCCATTAATCTTCCCGTCCTACAGAACAAGACTGGAAGATGGCAGCCAGGATTCCATCCAACGCTGACATTTTCTGCGCATTTGTGGAGATGCGAGGGGGGGGGGGATCAGAGGGCGGCGGGAACATGAGAAGAAGAAACAGAGAAAATTAGAGGCTGTGTCTGTTTGAAGGAATCTGAGGGTGAGACGTGCAGAGAAAATAGAACTCTACAAAAAATTAAAAAAAAAAAAAAAAAGAAATGCGTTTTGTTTTATAATGAGGACTGCCGAAATACGTAAATACCAATCATTGCCTCGACTTCCTGTCCATGGAACGGGAGAGGAGGAGAGAGTTCTGTACATCACCATGTGGGTGCAGACGCATGGAGGATGTACAAAGAAATACATGGGGAGGGTGAGCCACCCAATGACTGCAGCCAGAGCAGAGATACAGAAATGATACAATAAATACAATTATCTGTTATAAGTCATCTCTCTGCTCTCGGTCGTCTCTCTGCTCTCGGTCGTCTCTCTGCTCTCGGTCGTCTCTCTGCTCTCGGTCGTCTCTCTGCTCTTGGTCATCTGAGAGCAGAGAGATCATCGAGAACAGACAGATGACCAAGAGCAGAGAGATCACAGAGAACAGAGAGATCACAGAGAACAGAGAGATCACAGAGAACAGAGAGAAGACTGACTTTTGCAGAGAGATGACTCACAGCAGAGAGATAAGAGATCACAAAGAACAGAGAGATGATTAAGAGCAGAAAGATAACCAAGAGCAGAGATACGACTGAGAGTATAGAGAAGACTGAGAGCAGAGAGATGACTGAGAACAGAGAGATGACTTAGAGCAGAGAGATCACCGAGAGCAGGGATATGTCTAACAGCAGGGAGATGTCTGAGAGCAGGGAGATGTCTGAGAGCAGAGAGATGACTGAGAGCAGAGAGATGTCTGAGAGCAGAGAGAAGACTGAGAGCAGAGAGATCACTGAGAGCAGAGATACGACTGAGAGCAGAGAGAAGACTGAGAGCAGAGAGATGACTGAGAGCAGAGAGAAGACTGAGAGCAGAGAGAAGACTGAGAGCAGAGAGATCACTGAGAGCAGAGATACGACTGAGAGCAGAGAGAAGACTGAGAGCAGAGAGATGACTGAGAGCAGAGAGATGACTGAGAGCAGAGAGATCACTGAGAGCAGAGATACGACTGAGAGCAGAGAGAAGACTGAGAGCAGAGAGAAGACTGAGAGCAGAGAGATGACTGAGAGCAGAGATACGACTGAGAGCAGAGAGAAGACTGAGAGCAGAGAGATCACTGAGAGCAGAGATACGACTGAGAGCAGAGAGAAGACTGAGAGCAGAGAGAAGACTGAGAGCAGAGAGAAGACTGAGAGTATAGAGAAGACTGAGAGCAGAGAGATGACTGAGAACAGAGAGATGACTTAGAGCAGAGAGATCACCGAGAGCAGGGAAATGTCTAACAACAGAGAGATGTCTGAGAGCAGAGAGATGTCTGAGAGCAGAGAGATCACCGAGAACAGAGAGATGACTGAGAGCAGAGAGACAACTGAGAGCAGAGAGATCATCGAGAACGGACAGTTGTCTCTCTGCTCTCAATCGTCTCTCTGCTCTTGGTCATCTCTCTGCTCTCGGTCATCTCTCTGCTCTCGGTCATCTCTCTGCTCTCGGTCATCTCTCTGCTCTCGGTCATCTCTCTGCTCTCGGTCATCTCTCTGCTCTCAGTCTTTTCTCTGCTCTCAGTTATCTCTCTGCTCTCAGTCATCTCTCTGCTCTGGTGACATCTCTGCTCCTGTCATTCTTCCACACAGAAGATGGCGTTCAAGGACACCTTTCAGCTGGTTGAATCCTAATAATCATTGTGTACGATGTGGATCCACACAGTAATGTTTAACACAGAAGAGTGATGGCAGAAAATGTCCTAGTGGACAATCGAGTCTTTAACATTTGCCCCCCCCTTCCCAGGCCAAAGGTCCCCATTCCTTCCCCATACTTGATGGTAATCCCCTCATCATTCTGGAGAACGGGTGCATTGTGAACTGGATTTAAAGCAGAACCTCAGTCGAGCATAAAAAAAAAATATAAATGCTAAACTTGTTACAAGGTAAAATAACCTAAACAGTTTTGGTGTTATATTCATCTTCAGTCCAGAGACTTCCCCTGCAGTACTTTTTCTGCCACTAGATGTCCTCAGTCTTATGGCCATCATCCTTCAACTGACTTCTTCTGAGCCCAGATTGGTATCTTGTGCTGCTTCTTCCTGCTGTAATTGGGGCTCTGCTACACAAGGATTGCAAGAGGCTGATATCAGGTCAAGGCCATGTGTTCACACTGCTGACATTAAATAAATGTTTTAATAACATACTAATGAATAGTGTTGGGTATGATGTTCGACTTGAACTTATGCCGTTTGTGTGTCCGGTGAATACACGAATGGTAAGAGCGTTCGGTGGACTCTTCATCCGCCGTGCCCCACAATGCACTACACTCTGACAGTACATTGTGATGGCGTCCCTAGGGTTGGTGTCACCCGGTGAGGTAACACTTGGTGACACCCCCTCCGATGATCCCACAGAATGGATCGGATCTGCGGATTGAGCATAGTGGATCGGACTCCGATCCATTATGCTCAATCTGCAGATCCGATCCATCCTGAGGGGATCATCGGCTTTCTTTACAACTTACCTTTTCGTGGAGCGGGTCCGATGTCACCCCGTATAGGTTGCATGCCGTCAATCCCCGCAGGATGGATCGGATCTGCGGATTGAGCATAATGGATTGGAGTCCGATCCATTATGCTCCCCAATCCGCAGATCCGATCCATCCTGCAGGGATCGTCGGCTTGCTTTACAACTTTCCTTTTCGTGGAGCGGGTCCGGTGCAGGGGTGGACTGACCATTCAGACACTCGGGCACTGCCCGAGGGCCTGGGGTCAGTAAGCGGCCCCATGAGATGCCCCTGGTACCTTACATAGGCTTTTTTGGGAGTGGTTTGAGTGTGGACGAGGACACAGGGGCCCCATGATCCCCTATTGTCCAGGGGCCCCATGAGTTGTCAGTCCGCCCCTGGTCCAGTGTTACCCCGTGCGGTTGGTGTCACCCGCTGCTGGCTGCATCCCCCACACCTGCCTCGAGACGCCACTGCTGTCAGGTGCAATGTTTTGGCCAATCACAGCGTATGATGACATCACAAGGGGCGGGATGACCCCCCTGCCTTGTGACATCATCACAGTATTTAGGAACTGTCATCCTGGTGCAGCTGTCAGATGGCGGGAACCAGCGACGAGAGTGGAGTATTTTTTTCTTTTTTCGGGTAGCGGCGGCGGACATCATGATTGACGTTGGATCTACTTTGGGGCGCATTTTTTTAATTTCTATTTTTAATAAATGACTTGTCATAGACTGTCTACTGTCATTTTTTTACACTACACTTTTTATCTGTGAATGAGTAGCAGTACTGTGTACCCATACTCAGTCACATGGGGGGGTGGGATCTGGGGGCACCCATGTTAAAGGGGGATTTCAGATTCCGATAAGCCTCCCATCTGCAGACCCCCACAACCACCGGCCACGGTTGTAGCAAAGAGGCCCTTGTCCCCATCAACAAAGGAACACGGCGCTTGGGGGGGGGGGAGTACCCCTGCCCTAAAGCACCTCCCTATGTTGAGGGCATGTGGCCTGGTATGGTCCAGGAGGGGGGGGGACCGAGAGCCCCCCACTTCCTGACCTGCTGGGCTACATACTTGGGCAAGGGTCTGCTATGGATTTTGGGGGGACCCCCATGCCATTTTAAAAAAAAATGATGGCATGGGAGTTCCCCTCAAAACCCATACCAGACCCAAAGGGCTTGATATGCATGGGGGAGGGGCCCCGCACGTTTTTGTTTTGATTGCCAGACATTGCCGACAAATCTTTTTACATTCAGTGTTCAGAGGGCAACCTGGCTGACAGCTGAAACATTAACCCCTTGGTGCTGGCGCCTCCCGGCCCTTTAAGGGTTTCAGAAGCCGGGAGGCGGGGTTTAGAGTCGTGTGACCGCCGTGACACGTCGTCACGGCGGTCACATGATCGAGAAAGGTCCCGATTGAAAGAAGAGATCGGGACCTTTCCATGAGTACCTAACATGCGTGCTGGGAGAGCGCAGGGCGCGCGCTCTCAGCACATATTTTTTTTTTAATAGAACGCAAATGTGCGACCACTCTAGGCCCAGACGCCGGGAGTCCGCACATTTGCGTTCGTCCGGCGCCAAGAGGTTAAAAAATGTGTTCACTACTAAAATACCGCATGACAATAATAGAACTCTTGCCGGATTTTAGTAGCTGTGCGATATCCTGCCACATACTCGGTGCAGTATTATTATTATACAGGATTTATATCGCGCCAACAGTTCGCTCAGCGCTGTACATTACAAAGGGAGACAATACATGAGACAGTACAATGACAATACAGTGCGATACACGAGGGGTTCGAGGGCCCTGCTCCTTGGAGCTTACAATCTAGGACTAAGATACCACTTAGTGAACTGTCCCCTCTGTTCGATGTTCACAGTCAATCTTTCATTAGGTTCGAATGTTGGACTGTGAATCAACCAGGGGGGTTGTTCAGCCCATCACTACTGATGAACACAGAGCTGCATTAATTTGTCTTTTATATCCACTTGGATATCAATGTAGCAGCACACTGTTGTAGTCGGACACCGCGCCAAAGTCATCCTCTGGACGCCCTCCTGAATATGTGACGAAGACTCCGCTCAGAAGATTTTGTGTTGTTCTGATGTTATTCCAGGAAGCTGGAACATGCAAAACATCTGGAAATATGTGTAGTACAAAATACATAATCAAAAGCTACCGCAAATCTGGCCTCAATCACAAACAGCAAGGGAGCGTTTGTTCACATGTAGGAAATGATTGAAATGTAGTTTAGAGAACGCGGTGGGAGGGGGGGCCAGGATGCTTTGATGCTTTCTGATTGCTGTAGGGTCTCTCTCGCCCTGGAATCTGTCAGAACAATCCGCACTGATCAATAGACCAGTTGTAGACGTGTCCCTGAATGGCCAGAGGACCTGTCATCATACCAGAGACTAAACAGTACAAAAATTCCCCAGCATGCGGGTCTGATAGCCAGCAGAGAGAACCTAATTCTCTTCAGCTTGGAATGTTAAAGGAAAAATTCAGAGCATTGTTAAAATGTGCATTTACATCAATCAGCCATATCCTTATGACCATGCACCTACTATTGTGTAGGTCCCCCTTTTGCCACCAAAACCCATCGAGCCTTGGACTAGACCTCTGAAGGTATGCTGGTGTATCTGGCACCAAGCCACCAGTAGCAGATCCTTCAAGTCCATTAAGTTGTGAGGTGGGGCCTCCATGGATCAGAATTGTTTTTCCAGCACATCCCACAGATGCTCGATGGAGAGCTGGAGACTTTGTAGGCCAAATCAACACTTCAACTTGTTGTTGTGTTCCTCAAACCATTCTTGATCCATTTTTGCAGCGTGGCAGGGCGCATTATCCTGCTGAAAGAGGTCACTTCCATCATGAAGGGGTGTACTTGGTTAGCTACAGTGTTTAGGGAGGTGGTATGGTATCAAGTAACATCCTTATGAATGTGCTTATACATCAATCAGCCATATCCTTATGACCATGCACCTACTGTTGTGTAGGTCCCCCTTTTGCCACCAAAACCCATCGAGCCTTGGACTAGACCTCTGAAGGTATGCTGGTGTATCTGGCACCAAGCCACAAGTAGCAGATCCTTCAAGTCCATTAAGTTGTGAGGTGGGGCCTTCATGGATCAGAATTGTTTTTCCAGCACATCCCACAGATGCTCGATGGAGAGCTGGAGAATTTGTAGGCCAAATCAACACTTCAGCTAGTTGTTGTGTTCCTCAAACCATTCTTGATCCATTTTTGCAGCGTGGCAGGGCGCATTATCCTGCTGAAAGAGGTCACTTCCATCATGTAGGGGTGTACTTGGTTAGCTACAGTGTTTAGAGAGGTGGTATGGTATCAAGTAACATCCATATGAATGTGCATATACATCAATCAGCCATATCCTTATGACCATGCACCTAATGTTGTGTAGGTCCCCCTTTTGCCACCAAAACCCATCGAGCCTTGCACTAAACCTCTGAAGGTATGCTGGTGTAACTGGCACCAAGCCACCAGTAGCAGATCCTTCAAGTCCATTAAGTGTGAGGTGAGGCCTCCATGGATCAGAATTGTTTTTTCCAGCATATCCCACAGATGCTCGATTGAGAGCTGGAGAATTTGCAGGCCAAATCAACATTTCAAACTAGTTGTTGTGTTCCTCAAACCATTCTTGATCCATTTTTGCAGCATGGCAGGGAGCATTATCCTGCTGAAAGAGGCCACTTCCATCAGGGAACTGTTTCCATGAAGGGGTGTTCTTGGTTAGCTACAGTGTTTATGGAGGTGGTATGGTGTCAAGTAACACCCATATGAATAGCAGGACCCAAGATATGCCAGCAGAACATTGCCCAAAGCATCACACGGCCTCCACCGGCTTGTCTTCTTCCCATACTCCATCCTGCTGCCATCTCTTCCATACACACTTGGTCATCCACATGATGGAAAATAAAATTTGATTCATCAGATCAGGCCACCTTCTTCCATTGCTCCATGGTCTAGTTCTGATGCTCATGTGTCCATTGTAGGCACTTCTGTCTGTGGACACGGATCAGCATGGGCATCCTGGCTACGAAGCCCCATACACAACAAACTGTGATTCCCAATTTAAATAACTGACTTTCAGATGCCATTGTAACAAGATAATCAACATCATTACACAACTTCTTAAAACTCTTTCCAAAACTGAGCTCCGAGTATTTCTTCCCCCCTTGCCACCTCCCCCTAACTTTTCCATCGAGATCAGTAGCACAACTACCAGTTCCTCCCCTCATACCAAGGCATCAGGTGTAATTCTAGACTCTGACCTCTTAGTTTGGCCACATATCCAATGACTGTCTAGATCTCACCACGTTCACCTCTATAATGTTTTCAAAATTCACTCTTTCTTAACCAATGACACCACCAAGCTACTAATTCCGTCTCTTGTTATCTCTCACCTCTACTATTGCTACTCTCTCTTTGGTGGCCGACCTCAACACAGACTATCCTCCCTTCAGTTTATCATGAATGCTGTTGTCTTACCAACCGCTCCTTGTCCATCACCCCTCTATGCCAATGCCTCCACTGGCTTCTACTTGCCCAACAAATAATGTTCAAAATACTAACTACATCATATAAAGCCATCCACAACTCTGCCCTGAGTTACATCACCAACCTCATCTTAAAATATCAACCAAACAGTGCTCTCCACTCCTCCCAAGACCTTCTACTCTCTAGTTCCCTTGTCACCTCTTCCCATGCTCACCTCCAGGGCTTTTCCAGAGCCGCTCCCATCCTCTGGTCTCCCTATCCTACTTTTTTTCCCAAAACCTCCTGTTATCTATCTCTTTCATCATATACTCCTATAATCACCTCCAGGCTTTCTTTAGAACCTCCCCATCCCCTTGAACTCCCTAATCCAATTTTTATCCCAAGACCTCCTGCTCTCACGTTCCCTGATCACCTCCTCCCATGCTCACCACAGGACTTTTTTAGAGCCTTTTCCATACTCTGGAATGATCTGCCCAAACTTATGTCACAAGACCTTCTGCTCTCAATCTCCTTCATTACCTTATCCCATGCTGACTTTTTGGGAACCTCCAGAGCCTCTGCTATCTTCTGGAGCTCCCTATCCTAATTTCTCTCAAAAGAGCTCCTGCTCTGTAACTCCATCATAATCTCCTCCAATGGTCTCCTTCAGGACTTCTTCAGAGCCTCTTCCATTTTCAGACCTCCTGTTATCATGCCCCCTCATCACCTATTCCCATGCTCACCTTCAGAACTTCTCTAGAACCCCCATCGTTTGCACTTCCTAATCCAATTCCTGTCTCAAGACCTCCTGCCCTCTTGCTCCCTGTTGCATCCCATCCTTTGAGCACCTCCATTACTTCTTCGGAGCCTCTTTCATATTCTGGAATGCTCTGCCCCCAACTTCTGTCACAAGACCTCCTGCTCTCTATCTCCTTCATATCCTCTTCCCATGCTTGCTTTTAAGATTTTTCAAAAGAGAAATGGGCGTGATACAAGAGGTGCCATCATCCCTATAAGAATACAGTGGAAAAACCCTCTTGGCAATGGGACTTTTGGGGCACAAATTACACAGAAAATGTTATAAAGGATAATAGTTTAAAAAAACATAATTTATATATACAATATTGTAAAAGCCATAAAGTTACA
>NW_028319042.1:1180000-1230000 GCF_062004578.1 Staurois parvus
TGGCAAACCGGGGACAGGGTCATGGGCGGCCAAGGCTCTTTGAGGCAAATGGTGAGAGAAGGCTGGCCCATGTAGTCCAATCAAAAGAGCTGCTAGAGCTCAAATTGCTGAAATAGTTAATGTTGGTTCCAATACAAAGGTGTCAGAACACACAGGGCTTTACAGTTTGTTGTGTACGGGGCTGTGTAGAAGCAGACTGGTCAGGGTGCCCATGCTGATTCATGTCCACAGCTAAAAAAGTCTACAATGGGCCCATGAACATCAGAACTGGACCACAGAGCATTGGAAAAGGGTGCCTTTACAGTGTTGAATTTGTCTCCAAATTTTTCAGATCTCAATTTAATTGAACATCTGTGGGATGTGCTGGAAAAACAAGTCTGATCCATGGAGGCCCTACCTCGCAACTTACGGGACCTTAAAGATCTGCTTCTGATGTCTTGGTGTTAGATACCACAGCGTACCTTCAGAGGTCTAGTGGCATCCATGTCTCCACAGGTCAGGGCTGTTTTGGAAGCAAAAAAGGGGGAACTACTCAATATTAGCTGAATGGCAGAATGGCCCTGGTATAGCAGGAAGCCATAATGCTATGGCTGATTTGTGTGTGTGTATATAGTGTATTTATACTGTATATACATGGGCAGAGTTGAAAAAGGAACTTAGTTTAATGAGTAGAGTTGACCAACATTGTTCCATTCATCACAAATTTAATGAATGTCTCAAGCTAAATCCAGATTTAGGTCTTATTTTTGGCAGTTCACATTCCCCACAGAAGTTTGGGAGAATGTAATCAAAGGCTACTCCAAAGACTGTTTTGTGTGCCTGTATGCAGAGTCCGAGATGATGAAGATGGCATCTTGACCAGTTCCTGTCTGATGAGTCCTGGAAGTTGAGACGGGGTCTGCAAGGCTGATGGTAGGGCACAAGTGCCAGGGTGGAGTCACTGTGGGCTGGAACATGAAAGCACTGATATAGCTCTCACCCGGAGTAGCCCGCTGTTTCGGTGTTTTGCACTTGCATGTTATTGTTCACTTACGGGATTTTCATTTTTTTGCACCTCTGTGGACTTAAAAAAAAAATGTATGGTAAGTAGCAATTTGCTAATTAGCATATTTGCTCTCTCTCCCTCTCCAATGATGGGGGGGACCTGTGATGTAATTGAGAGACTCTGATGTGATGTTATTTTAGAAGCTATGCATTATCCTAGTCTCAGGTTCCCAATTTATGGTAAATCGCTTCTCGGCCTTTTGGCTACGATCAAGTGTAGTATCTGTTCTTATCAGTGTCCAGTGGGGGTGCTCCCGGCCATTCTAGCTTTGCGGGGATGGCTGTTGTATAGTACCCCCACTGGTATGATGGGGGTCCGGAAGGCTAGTACCGGAGGGACAGAAACCGGGGAGCGCCAAGATGCGTTCTGGTGCCCTGGGAGTAATTCCTCTGGGAAAGCTGGAAAGACCCAGTACCTCCTGGTTTGGACGGATCTACCTTGGTCTGGCTAGGGGCTGAGGAGGCAGAAAGTCCGAAAACTCAGTGCCCCCTGAGTAGATGCTCTCAGGGGTGCCACTAGTAACACCTGGGTGTGGGACCCCACAGTGTGAAGATGGCACATGGTCACTGTTTTTACACTCTTTTTGCACAGCGCCCTAAGGACCAGGCCTTTTGGCCAAGTCCAGGGCAATTTTTGCTACGGGCCTCAGGGCCTGGTCTGTGCACTATTTGGCACAGTACCACTTTTTTATTTTCTATTTATTTTATTTATTTATTTAATTTATTTCACCTCCCACATTTGTCACTTTTTTCTTTCGCTTATGTGTGTGTTTCACAGATGGAGGGTGTGGGTCCTCGGGCCTACCCTGAAGTCTAGGGGGAGGATGTGTGGCCTTTTGGTTCCTTCCTCCCCTGATCCCTAGGGGGCTTTTCTTCGGGAGAGCCCCCTGACCAAGTACTGGGTGTCTGGCTTCGGCTGGACACAAGGAACGGTGGTCCACCAGGCCTTTTGGCCAGGAGGACCAATTGGGAACCTTGTCCCCATCAGGAGCTTCGTGCCCCGGGGGATCAGGGTAAGCGGTCCAAGCCCCTTTAGGGGTAGGACATAGCACACCCCTAAGTGCACTTTTTCGTGTGGTGCTTTGCACTTGCACATTTTTTGTGAACACTTACGGGTTTTTCGTTATAGTTGCACGTTTGCGGACTTAAAAAAAAAAAAAAAAAAAAAATCTGTTCTTATCAGTGTCCAGTAGGGGTGCTCCACCATCATTCCTGCTTGCGGGGATGACTGGTTGTATAGTACCCCTGCTGGTAGGATGGGGGTCCTGATGGTTAGTACTGGCTGGAACAGAAACCGAGGTGCCCACAGGCAGTTGGGGCCCGGGAGTAATTCCCACGGGAAAACCAGAGGGGCCCAGTTCCTCCTCGTTTGAACGGATTTACCTTGTCTGGCCAGGGAGGCAGAAAGTCCGTGGAACAGTGCCCCCTGAGTGGTTACCTCAGGGGTGCTCTTAGTGGCACATGGGGATGGGATCACAAGTGTGAAACGTGGACATGGCCACTGCTCCAAACACTTTTTCCTGCACTGCGCCTTTTAGGGCTAGACTTTTTGGTTAAGTCCAGGGCAATTTTTATGCTACAGGCCTCAGGGCCTAGCCAGTGCACAATTGCACGGCCTCTTAATTATTTTTACTTATTTATTTATTTAATTTAATTTTCTCCCACGTTTGTTCACTTTTCACTTATGTGTGTGTTTTGTTTTTTTCCTCACGGATGATAGGGTGTGGGTCCTCGGGCCTACCCTGAATTCTAGGGGGAGGATGTGTCGCCTTTTGGTTCCTTCCTCCCCTGTCCCTAGAGTGGCTTCTCTTCGGGAGAGCCCCCTTACCCAGTACTTTGTGGCTGGCTTAGGCTAGCCACAAGGAAAGGGGTCCTTTTGGCTAGGTGGACCAAATGGGAACCTTAGTCCCTGTCAGGAGCTTTGTGCCCCGGGGGATCAGGGTAGAGGTCCTACACCTTTGGGGGGGGGTGGACAAAGCACACCCCTAAGTGCACTTTTTTGTGTTGGTTTTGTACAAGCACGTTTTTTGTTCACTTACGGGTTTTCGTTTTTCGCACTTACGCGGACTTCACAAATAAAAAATTATGGTAAGTGGCAAATATACTAATTAGATACAATGCTCTCCCTAAGTTAAAATAGTATGATCCAAATAATTGTAACTTAGGGAGAGCATTGTATCTAATTAGCATATTTGCTACTTGATATAAATTGGGGACTTAAGGCTAGGATGATGCAAAGTTTATGAACTAATGTCACATCAGAGTCTCTCAATGACTTCACAGGTCCCCCCATCACTGGAGAAGGAGAAAGAGAGCAAATATGATAATTAGAGTAAAATGCTCTCCTTAATTTAAAATAGTATGCTCCAAAATCATCATCAGTGCGTGTCTGAGCAGGTGTCTGGGATAAAGTAGAGCTTTTCTGGATGGGAAATGTAGCAAACATTTTTTTTTTTAAGAATCCCACACTTCTTAAGGGCTGATAATGGTATGCAAATTAGGGTGACCATGGACCTTTGCAGTTGGATCAGACCACTCTCCCTAACTTTCAACAACAAACGGAGTATAGCTGAGAAAAGGTATGCAAAATATTGTGATTATGTTCCTTTGCACTTGGATCAGAATGCTCTCCCTAATGTGCAACAACAACTGAAGGCATATGGGAAAAAAAAGTGAATAATAATAACAACAGATCTTTTGGATAAGATCATCATCATCACAGAGGTCAGATGTTTCCTGTAGTTGGCCACCAGGTTTGCACACATCTCAGGAGGGATTTTGGCCCAGTCCTCTTGGCAGATCCTCTCCAAGTCAGTCCAAGCGACCACTCAGGGGGCATTGCTCTGCGGACTCTCTGCCTCCCCAAATCAGGAGGAACTGGGCCCCTCTGGTTTTCCCGGGGAAATTACTCCCGGGCACCAACTGCCTGTGGGTACCACGGTTTCTGTTCCAGCCAGTACTAGCCTTCAGAGCCCCCATCATTCCAGCAGGGGTACTATACAGCCAACCATCCTCACCAAGAAGCAATAATGATGACAGAGCGCCCCTACTGGACACTGATAAGAACAGATACCACACTTGATCTTAAGTCTGCAGAGATGCAAAAAAAACCAAAAAACATGCAAGTGCAAAACACCAGCACAAAAAAGTGCACTTAGAGATGTGGTTTGAGATCCCCAAAAGAATGTCCCATAGTCAGCTCCAGCTAGTAAAACTGGAACTTCCCCAGAAGGGAAGCAGCCCTCCAGTCTCAGATTTCCTCTAGGACAAGAATCCCTCTGTTCCAAGTTCCAGGCCATTTATGCTCACGCCCAGTCACCATCTGGGCACCTCTCCTCAGGAATTGGCTCAGGCTGCATTCATGTTCAGCTGTTGATTTGACTATCCCAGCCCTCTATCTTTTAGAACTCTTCCAAAAAGACAAGTAGGAAGCAGCCAACCCTGCAGCCAATGAAACACAGAACAGACCAAAATAATCACACACAACTCAACTGATTGAGTAACTAAATTTACCTAACCTAGCATCTATCTAGGAGGGTGCTACACTAATATCAGGTAAGCAGGGGGTGCAGCTGGTAGTACACTACGGATAAGCCGAGTTCAGTTAAAAGCGGAGTCAGGCGTTACTGGTCTAGTAACAACAGAGCAGGAAGCCACAAAGTCACAGGTCAGATCAAAGCCAGAGAAAGGCAAATGTCAGCAACATGTGTGAAGTGAAGTAATGATGTGATGGGTAGAAATATAGTCAGAAGTCAGCAGTGGTGTATTTACCACAAATCAAACAAGAAGTTTGTCTTGGGCAGCATTTTTCAGGGGGCCGGCATCGCCCCTGGAAGGAGTGGCAGGAGGGATGGGGACCTGGTGAGGAGGATGCACACTGGAGGGTGAGTGCATGGCTAGCTGCTTCTTCTGCAAGTGAGTTCTTGTTAGATATTTTGATCAGGTGTTGGCGGTGGGGGTAATGGTGGTGGGCAGCGGTGGCAGGAGACCAGTTGTTGGAAACAGCAGATACGAGAAAACTGCTAGTGGGTCAGGTGGAAGATGGGTGGATAATGGGATCAGGGGAAGTGTGATTGAGGTTGGCAGTAGCGAAGGGTGATGGCAAGGGGGGGAGGTGATGAGGGACCCCCGATTCTTGTATTGCCTAGGGCAGCACAAGGAAAGAATACAACACTGGAGGTCATTATGGGGGATAGACAGTGAACAGCAGATACGAGAAAACTGGAAGCGGGTCAGGTGGAAGGTGGGTTGATACTGGGATCAGGGTAGTATCACGATCAGGAACATAGGAGAAGGACTGAAGACCATTCAGCAAGGAACTTGTGCAGAGTTCAGGCCTAAATAGCCTGCTTGGTGGCAGTGGACATATGAGCTGGCCCAATGTTCCTGACAAAACTTTCTGCCTTTCTTCTGTTGTTGCCTGAGCACCTTTATGCAGGCCATAGACGGTTTTTCGGCCGCAAAACAAAACATCGGACGTTCTGTTGCCACCAATAGATTACGAAAATCTGCAGTTTTTCCTAAATTTTCCAGCATGACCGATAAAAGAAATGAGGAAAACCGTGAAAATCGGCCAATGACATTGCCCCACTAACGGTGCGAATATCGGCCGATTATTCTTTCGGATGAAAATGCGACCAATAAACGAACCGTCTATGGCCTGCTTTAGTTTGACTGCCATTACCACCAGGTCTCTCCCTTCTATCTCAGTTGGTCTGGTAGAAATTTTAATAAAGTGGCTGGGGCTGTATTTCCTCCCATCATCCCATTACGCAGGGCAGCCAAGGGCTTCCCAACTTTTTCTGCACAATTTTGTATCAGTTGGCGCTCTAGCCGAGATAAACACATAGTTCTTGCAGCAATATTATGACTTCACCCCCATCTTTTTGTATTTTATTTTTTATTTTTCTAATCTTTCTCACCAAATATTTCAAAACAAAAGAGAAGGGCATAGCAGACAAAAGGTTAAAGGTTGGAAGCCTCACACCAACCAAACCAATCTTCGATGAATGGAGTCTTGTACTTAGCTGACAATAAAATAAAATGCCCGGGGACAAAGACACAAACACCAGTTGTTGTTTTTCCTGCAGTTTGGGAAGCGAAGAATAATTGGATTGCTTGGTGTCACCTTGAAATTGGTGGTCGGCGCCTGACTTGGCTCAAACAAACGGGTCTCGCCAGCCCCCTCGCCAACACTTGGCATGTCTGCAAATGTTTGATGAATGTAATTGAGCATAAGAATCAAGTTTCTGCGGCAGACACAATTTATTTGGAAGAATAGGGATGCGTCAGAGAATTATTGATTGTGGAGAAATCTACACCTCGTGAAAAATTAAGCAGACATTTACCGAGGATCAATGTGATTATCCGCGTTGTTTTAAAACTGCTTAATGCAATCAAAAACACGTCTCTGGTGCAGAGCCGGGTCCTGCGCGACTAACGCCTTCTGCATTGATAGAAACACCTTCTAAATATTTCAGCTTTATTTTCCTGTACAAGCGGATGCCGTAGTAAAGGAATTAAAGGGCTAGTCCACACACAGGTGATATCAGTTACAGGTGGAGTCTGGTAGACTGAGTCAGCCAGCAGCTTCTTCATTCTCTAGGGGACTTTAGTTCTCAATGTGGATGTTGTCTGGACTCCCAGATGCTTTTAATTTTTGCTTTGACTAAACATCTCCCACATCTCCCACAAGTGCTTGAATGACAAGACTTTGCTATCTATCTCTACATCTCTCTTTAAATGCCTCTCTCTATTACAAATATATACAGTATACATTTGTGAAAGAATGGGTCGCTCTCAGGAGCTCAGTGACTCCAAGCGTGGTCCCGTGATAGGTGGTCACCTGTGCAATAAGTCCATCCGTGACATTTCCTGGCTACTAAATATTCCACGCCAGGGGCGGACTGACCATTTGGAAACTCGGGCACTGCCCGAGGGCCCTGGGTCAGTAGGGGGCCCCATGAGATGCCCCTGGTACCTTTTTCATAGGCTTTTTTGAGTTTGGGCAAGGACATAGGGGCCCCATTAGTTGTCAGTCCGCCCCTGTTCCATGCTTAACTGTTAGTGTGATTATAACAAAGTGGAAGAAACTGGGAACACCAGCAACTCAGCCACCACATGGTAGGCCACGTAACATGACAGAGCGGGGTCAGCGTATGCTGAAGCGCACAGTGCGCAGAAGTCGCCAACTGTCAATAGCTAAAGACCTCCAAACTTGGTAGCTAAGCGCACAACAACAGTGCGTAGAAAGCTTCAAGGAATGGGTTTCCATCACCAGGTGCAATGCAAAGCGTCGGATGAAGTGGTGTAAAGCACGCCGTCACTGGACTCTAGAGCAGTGGAGACATGTTCTCTGGAGTGACCAATCACGCTTCTCCGTCTGGCAATCTGAAGGACGTGTCTGGTGGTATCCAGGAGAACGGTACTTTCCTGAGAGTCCACAGGAGCCAAATCTGGCAAGTAGGGTGGGTATGGAAGTGAGATCATTGCAACCTGAGGAGGAACTTGGCAGCAACAAGTCACATGTTCCAATCACATGCAGGGATTGCTTGGACTGTTCCGTATGACACACTGACAATGGCAGCAATGCTGTGGATTATTCTCAGACGATCATCATGCACAAGTTGCCGAATGGTTTCGACATTTCACCATTTTCGGGTTGAGCTCCTTGTAAATTTTCCTGATCTCTGGTCATCTTCCAATGGTGTTCTTCTGCTCTTGAAGCGCGTGTGCCACTCAAAACACCTTGAACAACTCATTGCAGCATCACTGTAAATTTGCGGAATCATGTCAAATGCCTCTGTGGCAGATTTGCCCGGTTTCACGCAGACTTTCACGTTTGCTATTTGTTCTAACTTGATGTCCATGATGACATAGCAGACGTGGTAATGCACGTGGTCAGAATAGCACTAGTTGCACAGCTCCCGATATACACAGGATGATGTCTTTTGCCACACACTGACTTATGAAGGCTGGTGCTCCCTGTGACTCTGTGTGCGCAGCCTTGTGCTTCTATCTGTTGGCGTGTTCCAAAACTAATCTTGAGGCTTTTTGATACCACCTTGTGTACATACTAGCCTCAATCAAATACGAGCATGTGAGAGCATATGAGAGGAAACCCATGCAAGCACAGGGAGAACATCCAAATTCCATGCATGTAGCCAAACCAAGGACCCCAGTGCTGCAAGGCAGAAATGCTAGCCACTTAGCCACTGCACTGCCCATATGTAACACAACGAGCATGGGACAGCCATAATATAACCACATGCAGAGGCGGACTGACAACTCATGGGGCCCCCGGGCAATAGGGGATCATGGGGCCCCTGTGTCCTCACCCACACTCAAATCACACCCAAAGAAAGCCTATGAAAGGTACTAGGGGCATCTCATGGGGCCCCCATACTGACCCTGGGTCCTTGGGCAGTGCCCGAGTGCCCGAATGGTCAGTCCACCCCTGGTCACACGAGATAATATGGTAATACATTGAAATGTGCTCTCCCAGGATATATCATTTCCCCGTAACAGCTTTTCCAGCTAATCCAGTTCTGCCAATTATAATAAAAAAACTAAACCGTTCCTCACTGATGGAATTATAAGATCTATAATGTCATCTGTCCCATTTTTAAATGTCTCATTCGATCTCCTTCGCTCTGGCCTCATTAAACATTTATTTCATTCCCTCCACAAATTGCTGTATTGACTTTACTCCCCAGCAATCGTTGTTCATTTCCAGCACCACTATTGATACATTAATCTTTGTAATGAAGGGGCCACCCTAGGGCCATTCTGCACCCCCTCCAGGGACCTGTGTAATTCCTATAACTGTGTTCACCTGGACATCAATTCACTTAGGCAAGTGGCCTAAGACCTGGGGCTCAAATCTACCTTCCCATGGGTACAATAGGACTTTTCCATACTCTGCTCCTGCATGAGGCGTGGTGTCAGGCACCAGCACAGAGTAGAGGGGATTAGGCACACGAGTAGATTGTGAAGATGTCAGTTATTAGGCTTCCTAGACAACCCTTTATATGACATAAAATAGCCAGCCCCAAATACATACACTCACTGGCCACTTTATTAAGTGCACCTTGCTAGTACCGGGTTGGACCCCCTTTTGCCTTCAGAACTTCTTTCTTTGTGGTGTAGATTCAACAAGGTGTTGGAAACGTTCCTCAGAGATTTTGGCCCATGATAGCATCACGCAGGTGTTGCAGATTTGTCGGCTGCACATCCTTGATGCGAACCTCCCGTACTGACAGTCACCAGCTCTCTACTCATCGAAGACAGAGAACCGAGCAATCAGCAGTCATGTGATCGCTCAGTTCTCAGTCTTAGAGGCAGCAAGGGACAGCTGCAGCCATCTAGGTCAGTGGTTCTCAACCTGTGGGTCGAACGACCCTTTCACAGGGGTCGCCTAAGACTATTGGAAAACACATATTTACGATGTGTAAAGAGCAGCTACTGTGTAGAAAGCAGATGCTGTGCAGAAAGCAGATGCTGTGTAGAAAGCAGCAGTATTGGAGGTAAAACGACACTTCATGAATTATAATTACTGGATAAATAATTTTATGGTTGGGGGTCACCACAACATGAGGAACTGTATTAAAGGGCCACGGCATTAGGAAGGTTGAGAACCACTGATCTAGGTGAATATGTGTGTTTGGATTTTTTTTCACATCCCGCACTTCTCTTTCAAAATTGCACAAAAATTCTGATTATGGTGCTAAACATGACAAAGTCATTCACAAATGAATAATGTTTTTTAACTTTACTCATAACCACTTCATGTCCGGACACTTTCACCCCCTTCCAGTCCGGACACTTTCACCCCCTTCCAGTCCGGACACTTTCACCCCCTTCCAGTCCGGACACTTTCCCCCCTTCCAGTCCGGACACTTTCACCCACTTCCAGTCCGGACACTTTCCCCTCCTTCCAGTCCGGACACTTTCACCCCTTCCAGTCCGGACACTTTTCCCCCCCTTCCAGTCCAGACACTTTTCCCCCCCTTCCAGTCCAGACACTTTCACCCCCTTCCAGTCCGGGCACTTTCCCCCCCTTCCAGTCCGGACACTTTCACCCCCTTCCTGTCTGGACACTTTCACCCCCTTCCAGTCTGGACACTTTCACCCCCTTCCTGTCCGGACACTTTCCCCCCCTTCCAGTCTAGACACTTTCACCCCCTTCCTGTCTGGACACTTTCACCCCCTTCCAGTCTGGACACTTTCACCCCCTTCCTGTCCGGACACTTTCCCCCCCTTCCAGTCCAGACACTTTCACCCCCTTCCAGTCCGGGCACTTTCACCCCCTTCCAGTCCAGACACTTTCACCCCCTTCCAGTCCGGGCACTTTCCCCCCCTTCCAGTCCGGACACTTTCACCCCCTTCCTGTCTGGACACTTTCACCCCCTTCCAGTCTGGACACTTTCACCCCCTTCCTGTCCGGACACTTTCCCCCCCTTCCAGTCCAGGCACTTTCACCCCCTTCCAGTCCGGGCACTTTCACCCCCTTCCAGTCCGGGCACTTTCCCCCCCTTCCAGTCCGGACACTTTCCCCCCCTTCCAGTCCGGACACTTTCCCCCCCTTCCAGTCCGGACACTTTCCCCCCCTTCCTGTCTGGACACTTTCACCCCCTTCCTGTCTGGACACTTTCACCCCCTTCCAGTCTGGACACTTTCACCCCCTTCCAGTCCGGACACTTTCCCCCCCTTCCTGTCTGGACACTTTCCCCCCCTTCCTGTCCGGACACTTTCCCCCCCTTCCAGTCCGGACACTTTCACCCCCTTCCTGTCCGGACACTTTCCCCCCCTTCCAGTCCGGACACTTTCCCCCCCTTCCAGTCCGGACACTTTCACCCCCTTCCAGTCCGGACACATTCACCCCCTTCCTGTCCAGGACAATATTTAGCTTTCAGCGCTATCACACTTTGAATGACAATTGTGCAGTCATGCAACACTGTACCCATAGGAATTTGTTAGCATATTTTGAGACAGATAAAACTTTATTTTGGTAGTATTTATTCACCACTGGGATTTTTATTTTTTCGCTATATAAATGAGAAAGTCCAAACATTTTTTTAAAAAAAGTGTTTTTTTTATAAAATTTTGCAAATAAATAATCTTTTTTCATAAATCTTGGCCATAATGTATTCAGCTATCGTTTTAGTAAAAAATAATAACCCAAATTAGTTTATAACCAAAAATTATAATTTTTCAAAAATGTTTTTACATTTTTAGTTTTTTTTAAATATTATTATTTATGTTTTTTTTTTTTTACATACTACCACTCTAGCAGTACAATGTTACCATGGTGACACTGTACTACTTGTGGGGGGTGATGAAGATTTTTTTTTTTTTTACACTGATTGCTTTTACACCCCTAAAGGCTGTAAAAGCAATCATTTCTCCTTCTCTCTGGCTGCATTCCTGCAGCCATTGAGAAATACTGTGTGAGCTGTGATTGGTCACAGCTTGTCACATGGTACAAGGCTGTTGTGAATAGCTCTGTACCATGTGACCTCTGTGATCATTCACAGATTTCCCACGTAGTAACCAATGATGTCAGAAGTGACATCTTGCTTACTACTATTCATTTGATCACTGATTGGCCAATCAGTGACACATGATCGGGACCTCACACAGAGGTACAGCAATCCCAGGCAGGGAATGCGGGAGGACGTTTATAAACAGCAACCTGCTCCTGCACTGCTCCCTTCTGGCCGTTTATGTACATGGGCCGGACGGAAGTGGTTAAAAAAAAAGACAAAATAAATAACAAACAAAACAAAAAAAGTATAAAGTTTTAATGCCTAATAAAATAGAAATATAAAAAAAAATCTGCAATAAAATATTAAGAAGGGGAAGAAGGAGTTAATTAGAGCTGATTAGGATGCCCTCCTGTTTGCTTTTCCTACAGTTGTCTGCTAGATTCTCATATCTGTGGATGGCTCTGGTGGAGGATTCCATTTGAAGATTCCCTATTGGCTCCTATTGTCCACACATCACTGAGATCCTATAGTGGCGGGGGTATTTGTTTTTCATCCATTTATGGCTGATTAGGGTACAGGAAGGATTAATAAGAAGTTAAATAGAGAGACTTATGCAGGCCATAGACGGGTTGTTTATCGGCTGAATTTTCATCCGCATGAAAAATCACGCCGTTAGTTGGGCCAGCCCGTTGGCCATTTTTCGTGGTTCTTCACATTTATTTTTATTGGTCATGCTGGAAAATCCATGAAAAATGGCCTTTTTTCGTGGACATTGGTGGAAGCATCGGCAACGGGGCCGACCGATTTTTCATTTGACGGCCGAAAATTGGCCCGTCTATGGCCTGCCAAATTGAATTTAAAAAAATACTTGTCAGGTTTCTTTTACTGACACCATTTGCAGATGGAAGCTCATCACAAGGTGACACTTTTATCTCTTGTCTGATCAGTGTTTATAAACAATGTTGCTTTGTTACTCTCTATCTCCTGTCTGATAAAGTTTTATAAAAACGTTACTTTTGTATCTATCTCCTGTCTGATCAATATTTATAAACAATGTTACGTTGTATCCCTCCATCTCTTGTCTGAACAATATTTATAAACAATGTTACTTTGTATCTCTCTATCTCCTGTCTGATCAATGTTTATAAACAATATTACTTTGTTACTCTCTATCTCCTGTCTGATAAAGGTTTATAAAAACATTACTTTGTATCTCTCGGTCTCCTGTCTGATCAATATTTATAAACAATGTTACTTTTTACTTCTCTATCTCCTGTCTGAACAACATTCATAAATAATGTTACTTTGTATCCATCCATCTCCTGTCTGAACAGTGTTTATAAAAAATGTTACTTTGTATCTTTCTATCTCCTGTCTGATCATGTTTAGAAACAATGTTGCTTTGTTACTCTCTATCTCCTGACTGATAAAGGTTTATAAAAACGTTACTTTGTAACTCTGTCTCCTGTCTAACCAATATCTATAAACAATGTTATTTTTTACTTCTCTATCTCCTGTCTGAACAGCATTTATAAACACTGTTTCTTTGTATCCCTCCATCTCCTGTCTGAACAATGTTTATAAACAATGTTACTTTGTACTTCTCTATCTCCTGTCTGAACAACGTTTATAAACAATGTTACTTTGTAGCTCTCTATCTCCTGTCTGAACAACGTTTATAAACAATGTTACTTTGTAGCTCTCTATCTCCTGTCTGAACAATGTTTATACATAGTATTACTTGTCTCTGCCTCCTGTACTATTTGTTTAGGAAAGACATGTCGCAGAATACATTTTTGCCTAAATTTATGACGAAATTTTATTTTTTACATTTTTTACTGGACGTTTTATATAGAAAAGTAAAAAATATAGGTTTTTTTCTCCTCAAAATTGTCGGTCTTTTTTTTACAGTGCAAAAAATAAAAACTGCAGAGGTGATAAAATACCACCGAAAGAAAGCTCAATTTGTGGGGAAAAAAAGGACACAAACTTTATTTGGGTGCAGCATTGCATGACCGCGCAATTGTCAGTTAAAGTAACGCAGCGCCGTAATGCAAAAAATGGCCCTGTCAGGGAGGGAGGGAGGGGGGGGGGGTATATCCTCTGGAGGGTAAGTGGAGAAAACATGCCATAAATCAGAGACTAATCAACAGAAAAAGAAGCAGTACAGGGGGGCATAAGGGCACAGTACAGGTGGGGAGGTAGAAGGGCACAGTACAGGGGGGGAGGCTGAAGGGCACAGTACAGGGGGGAGGTAGAAGGGCACAGTACAGGGGGGGAGGCTGAAGGGCACAGTACAGGGGGGAGGTAGAAGGGCACAGTACAGGGGGGAGGTAGAAGGGCACAGTACAGGGGGGAGGTAGAAGGGCACAGTACAGGGGGGAGGTAGAAGGGCACAGTACAGGGGGGAGGTAGAAGGGCACAGTACAGGGGGGGGAGGTAGAAGGGCACAGTACAGGGGGGGAGGCTGAAGGGCACAGTACAGGGGGGAGGTAGAAGGGCACAGTACAGGGGGGGGGTAGAAGGGCACAGTACAGGGGGGGAGGTTGAAGGGCACAGTACAGGGGGGGAGGTAGAAAGGCACAGTACCGGGGGGGAGGTAGAAGGGCACAGTGCAAGGGGGACGGGGGGGCTGGGAATCAGGAGCACACGGTACAGATTTTGGGATGCTGCCCGGTATATGGCCATCACAGAACAGTTTAGTTAACCACTTCCAGTCTGGACACTTCCCCCCCTTCCAGTCCAGACACTTTCCCCCCCTTCCAGTCCGGACACTTCCCCCCCTTCCAGTCCGGACACTTCCCCCCCCCCTTCCAGTCCGGACACTTCCCCCCCCCCTTCCAGTCCGGACACTTTCCCCCCCTTCCAGTCCGGACACTTTCCCCCCCTTCCAGTCCGGACACTTTCCCCCCCTTCCAGTCCGGACACTTTCCCCCCCTTCCAGTCCGGACACTTTCCCCCCCTTCCAGTCCGGACACTTTCCCCCCCTTCCAGTTTGGACACTTTCCCCCCCTTCCAGTTTGGACACTTCCCCCCCTTCCAGTCCGGACACTTTCCCCCCCTTACATTCTGGACACTTCCCCCCTTCCAGTCTGGACACTTCCCCCCCTTCCAGTCCAGACACTTTCACCCCCTTCCAATACGGACACTTTCACCCCCTTCCAATACGGACACTTTCACCCCCTTCCAGTCCGGACACTTCCCCCCCTTCCAGTCCGGACACTTTCCCCCCCTTCCAGTCCGGACACTTTCCCCCCCTTCCAGTCCGGACACTTCCCCCCCTTCCAGTCCGGACACTTTCACCCCCTTCCAGTCCGGACACTTTCACCCCCTTCCAGTCCGGACACTTTCACCCCCTTCCAGTCCGGACACTTTCACCCCCTTCCAATACGGACACTTTCACCCCCTTCCTGTCCAGGCCAATTTTCAACTTTCAGCGATATCACACTTTGAATGACAATTGCGCTATCATGCAACACTGTACCCATATGAGTTTGTTAGCATTTTTTGAGACAGATAAAACTTTATTTTGGTAGTATTTATTCACCACTGGGATTTTTAATTTTTTGCTATATAAATGAGAAAGTCCAAACATTTTTTTAAAAAAGTGTTTATTTTGCAAATAAATAATCTTTCTTCATAAATCTTGGCCAAAATGTATTCAGCTATCTTTTTAGTAAAAAAAAATAATAACCCAAATTAGTTTATAACCAAAAATTATAATTTTTCAAAAATGTTTTTACATTTTTAGTTTTTTTTAAATATTATTATTTATGGGTTTTTTTTAACATACTACCACTCTAGAAGTACAGTGTCACCATAGTGACACGGTACTACTTGTGGGGGGTGATGAAGATTTTTTTTGTACACTGATTGCTTTTACATCCATAAATGCTGCAAAAGCAATCATTTCTCCTTCTCTCTGGCTGCATTCCTGCAGCCATTGAGAAATACTGTGAGAGCTGTGATTGGTCACAGCTTGTCACATGGTACAAGGCTGTTGTGAATAGCCCTGTACCATGTGATTTCTGTGATCATTCACAGATTTCCCACGTAGTAAGCAATGATGTTAGATGTAACATCTTGCTTACACCTATTCATGTGATCACTGATTGGCCAATCAGTGATCACATGATCGGGACCTCACACAGAGGTCTTGTACAGCGATCGGTGTTCTGCTGTGTCCTCCGGACACAGAGGGCACCGGATCACGGTGCTGCGCTCTCCCAGGGAGCGCGCACAATCCAAAATGGCAGGAGCCATTTATAAATGGCAACCTGCCCCTGCACTGCCACCGTTCGGCCATTTATATACAGTGGCCGGACGGGAAGTGGTTACAAGCATGACTGTCCCAGCAAATCCGGGACAGTTGGCAAGTATGATATAATGCAAAATTATCATGGGGCCCCCAGTGCACCTGGAGCCTCTGAGTAGTGCCCATTCATGAGGACAACCCTGACGCTGTGCCTCTATGACTGAAAGAACTGAAATCCAATGAATGAAATGGGTGGACCGGGGACATCTAGGAAATGAGGCGGAGCTCTTAGTTGACTTGCTGCAGCTTCTAATGCACATTGTGAGAAGCTCACAGTGTGCGTTGAAATCAGAGAAAGCCATTTCAGTCCTGAAGAGGAGCCGCTACAACTGTACAAGATTGGAGGTAAGGCCGGAGTTCAGCTTTAACAGTTGAAATCCGAAAAGTTCCTCCAGCGGGGAGATCCAGTCCAGTTGCTTTAGAAGCTTCATGTTCATTTTCAACCTGTTTTCATTATTTCTCACCCCGGGGATCTTTGCATTTGTTAACATTTAAATGTAATTTCCATTAGGAAGTTCAACCCAAATGAAGGCGAAGATAGAAATCCGATGAAAGTCGCTGACTCTCCACGGCCTGATTACACCGTCTCATCATACGCCATCAACAATGGTAATTAGTCTGCTGGTGTTTTCTTCAGTAGGTTACAATGTGGATATTTCCTTTGTACCTGTCATTACACCGGGGACGCGGCGCATTAACCGATATCCTGCTAATGACCGGCGTCTGAGGCCTCGTGTACAGTACGGTGATAGGCGCTGCGCTGGTACCTGCTGACACCTATTAGCGGATGTGAAAGGAGTCAGCGTGGGGTTGTGACCCGCTTCACTCACCTCATTAACACGTGCGGCTCTGTCCCAGAAAGTAACCATTGTGGGATACAAAGTATCGAGATTAAAGGGTATTTAAATGAACAATTCATTAAAGGGCAAGTAAAACCGAACAATTCATTTTATTTTTAATTCTCTCCATTTTGGTCTTTCAAAGTGGTTGGAAACCTCAGAAATAAAAAATAAACAAAGCATATCCTTCTACTGTTTACTTGCCTCAATTCAAAGCACCTAGTGTGACTTCTGTCTGATATCTGCTCCCTCTGCTAACCAGGGCGGACTGACCAGTTGGAAACTCGGGCACTGCCTGAGGGTCCAGGGTCAGTAGGGGGCCCCATGAGATGCCCCTGGTACCTTTTTCATAGGCTTTTTTGAGTTTGGGCAAGGACACAGGGGCCCCATGATCCCCTATTGCCCGGGGGCCCCATAAGTTGTCAGTCCTCCCCTGCTTCTAACTGTCACTTCTGACAGGTTATGGCAACACCAAGCTATCCCAAGTGAGGCCCCCTCCCCATAGCACACAGAAACTGGATGAGAGCCTCGACTGTGCATGTTTCCATCTGAGACCATTTTAGGAGGTGTGGCCATTCCCTCCACTTAGATCTCAAATTACACTCAGCTCCCTGCTCTGTGTTGTGCATTGTGTGACATCAGGTCTTCACCCCCTGCCTTCTGGGGCTCAGAAATGTGTACTTTGAAGAGATGTAGAGGAGAGAAGACTATGTATAAGCAGGTACAACATGTGTAGGAGGATTTGCTTAACCCCTTGGCTACCAGGCACTTATACCCCCTTCCAGTCCAGGCCAATTTTCAGCTTTCAGCGCTGTCGCACTTTGAATGACAATTGAGCGGTCATGCAACACTGTACCCATATGAAATTTTTTTTCACACAAATAGATCTTTCTTTTGGTGGTATTTAATTGCCGCTGGGTGGTTTTTTTTTGCACTATAAACAAAAAAAGCAAAAAAAATGATTAAAAAAAGATTATTTTGCAAAATTTTGCAAACAGCTAATTTTTCTCCTTCACTGATGTGCGTTGATGAGGCTGCACTGATAGGCAGCACTGATGGGCACTGATGAGGTGGCACTGGTGGGCACTGATGAGGAGGCACTGATGGGGGGCACTGATGGGCATTGATGAGTGACATTGATGGGCTGCGCTGGCTGGTGGCACTGACTGGCGGCACTGATAGGCGGCACTGCTGGGCACTGATGGGTGGCACTGGTGGGCATTGATGAGGAGGCACTGATGGGTGGTACTGATGGGCATTGATGAGTGACATTGATGGGCGGTGCTGGCTGGTGGCACTGACTGGCGGCACTGATAGGGGGCACTGCTGGGTACTGATGGGTGGCACTGGTGGGAATTGATGAGGAGGCACTGATGGGCATTGATGAGTGAAATTGATGGGCGACCTTAAGGTTAGCTATCAGGGTGCAGAGAAGCACCAAGCCCTCTGTGAGGAAGCAGTGGTCTCTGTGCTGAGGTCCTTAGGGTTCAAGTTAGCCACAATGCTGCAGAGAAGGACCTTTGCTCACTGTGTGAAAGCAGTGGTCTCTGTGCTGAGGTCCAACATACTTCCTACTGAGTCTGGACTATAGCTATGAGACCAGTAAAATTCCTTCTCCTCACTGAATGGAGTCATTAGGATTTGGGTTAGCCAGTATGCTGCAGATAATGACATTTGCCTTCTGTGGGGAAGCAGTGGTCTCCATGCTGAGGTCCAACATAATGCCCTGCTAAGTCAGAGCCATAGCTCTGCAACCAGTAAAGTTCTTGCTCCTCACTGAATGGAGTCCTTAGGGTTTGGGTCAGCCAGCATGCTGCAGATAAGGACTTTTGCTTTTGTGGGGAAGCAGGGGTCTCTATGCTGAGGTCCAACATAATGCCCTGCTAAGTCAGAGCTTTAGCTTTGCAACAAGTAAAGTTCCTGCTCCTCACTAAATGGAGTCCTTTAGTTTTAAATCAGCAGGAGTTGTCAGACCTCTGCAGAGAGACCACTGCTTCTGCACAGTGAGCAAGTGTCCTTCTCTGTAGCATGTTGGCAGGAGACAAGCTTTTCTACTTATGCTGTGACTGCTATAAAGGACAAGTGAAATGGGTGTTCAGTGTCCTACAGTTGGTTTTCTTTAGAATTCAGACACGGCCTGAATAGAATAGTTTGTCCCTTGTCAGCATGCTGCACAGTAGGATACTTGTTCCCTGTGTGAAAGCAGTGGTCTCTGTGCTGAGGTCCAACATACACTTTACTAAGCCAGAGCTAAAGCTCTGCAATCACATGTTCATGCTCCTCACTGAATGGAGACCTTAGGGTTAGCCAACATGGTGCTGAGAAGGACCTTTGCCCTCTGTGAGGAAGCAGAGGTCTCTGTGCTGGGGTCCAACATAAACCCTACTGAGTCAGAGCTATACTGTAGCTCTGAAACCAGTAAAGCTTATGCTCCTCACTGAATGGACACCTTAAAGCGGAGTTCCGCTTACCCTGTCAAAAAATAAAAGTCAGAAGCTACAAAAACTGTAGCTGCTGACTTTTAAAAAACAGCCACTTACCTGTCCCTCGGTCCCGTGGTGTGTTCCCTGCAATCCGTTTCACCTGCTGTCCTGGATTCCTCGAGGCCGGCATCTTCAGTGTGGGCACCCAGCTGTGACAGCTTGCGGCTTCACAGCCGGGTGCCCACTGCGCATGCGCGAGTAGTGCTGCGCTTCATGAATGGTCCAGTAGTCTTCTGGGACCTGTCACGTGTCCCAAAAGACTACAGGGAGGGAGGACACCTTCTGTTTACGATTGCCTAGGTGATCCAAAGGGAAGTGGGAGCGGGTACTGGTCAAATTCGGGTACCCACTCCCCCCACCCCCAAAAGGTGCCAATGCTTAATGTGGAGTGGGGGAGAAGTCCTTAATGCGGAACTTCCCCTTTTCGGTGGAGCTCTGCTTTAAGGTTAGCCACTAGGGTGCAGAGAAGGACCAAGCCCTCTGTGAGAAAGCAGTGGTCTCTGTGCTGGGGTCCAACATAAGCCCTACTGAGTCAGAGCTATACTGTAGCTCTGCAACCATAAAGTTCATGCTCCTCACTGAATGGACACCTTAAGGTTAGCCAACAGGGTGCAGAGAAGCACCAAGCCCTCTGTGAGGAAGCAGTGGTCTCTGTGCTGAGGTTCAACATACACCCTACGGAGTCAGACCCATAGCTCTGCAACCCGTAAAGTTCATGCTCCTCACTGAATGGACACCTTAAGGTTAGCCAACAGGGTGCAGAGAAGTTCCAAGCCCTTTGTGAGGAAGCAGTGGTCTCTGTGCTGAGGTTCAACATACACCGTACTGAGTCAGAGCTAAAGCTCTGCAACCCGTAAAGTTCATGCTCCTCACTGAATGGAGACCTTAAGGTTAGCCAGCAGGGTGCAGAGAAGGACCAAACCCTCTGTGGGAAAGCAGTGGTCTCTGCGCTGAGGTCCAACATACACCCTACTGAGTCAGAGCTATAGCTCTGCAACCCATAAAGTTCATGCTCCTCACTGAATGGAGACCTTAAGGTTAGCCAGCAGGGTGCAGAGAAGGACCAAACCCTCTGTGGGAAAGCAGTGGTCTCTGTGCTGAGGTCCAACATACACCCTACTGAGTCAGAGCTATAACTCTGCAACTAGTAAAGTTCATGCTCCTCACTGAATGGACCTCTTTATTTTTAACTCAACGGGAAGTGTGTCAGCCCTCTGCAGAGAGACCACTGCTTCTGCCCACAGAGCAAGTGTCCTTCTCTGCAGCTTGTTGGCAGGAGAGGCTATTCTACTGAGGTTGTGAGCGATGTAATGGCCGACAGAACTTGGTATTCAGTGTCTTGCAGCTGTTTTTCACTTGTCAGCATGCTGTACAGAAGGACCCCAGATCTCTGTGGGAAAGCAGTGGCCTCTCTGCAGTGGTCCATCACACCTCCAGAGTCAAAGCTAAAGTTCTCTGATTAGCAAAGAGTGCTAGCTTTTGAGAGGGAGATTCTATTGCATTTACATGACCAGGGGCGGACTGACAACTCATAGGGCCCTTGGGCAATAGGGGATCAAGGGGCCCCCTGTGTCCTTGCCCAAACTCAAAAAAGCCTATGAAAAAGGTACCAGGGGCATCTCATGGGGCCCCCTACTGACCCCGGGCTCTCGGGCAGTGCCCGAGTTTCCAAATGGTCAGTCCGCCCCTGTACATGACGCCTTGCCACATAGATCAGGTAAGTATATAAGCTGCACATTTTTATAATCCAGTCCCAGGCGATAAAACTGCAGGTGTGCCACGGCTCTTGCTGAGAGCCTGTTGTTTTTAGAGCAGTCAAACCTGACCCATAGAGTTGCACTGACAGAAGTGATCAATGATGAGCATTCATTGTGCGACACATCTAAGAACAAAACAAAATCCACATGAGCAGTTATGGCAGCCACCATTCGCACCATGACCTACACCTAGAACTAAAAATGTCTTTTCCATTGTTAATGCCCATGAAGGTTATTTACAGTATACAGGACAATGCATATGGGAACCATTGTGTGTGCTGCTGAAATAAAAACAAACTTTGTGGGTGATTGCGTTCACCACTCGAAATGCTGATCTGAAGCTGTGAAGAGCTGCTGCCGTGGAGCTCAAGGCTGAAGCAGTTATCATTGTATGTAAACTGAATCTAGATGCGGTGTTATGTCTCGGGGTGAAGATAGATTCCGGGAATTCAATGGAATACATTTGTATCTGTATGATATACAACGTAATAATAATATCACATGAATGAAGGATGCTATGCCGCCTATTAGTAAAAGCAGCCTTCAAACACAGCGAGATGATCTCAGTGGTGTCAGGGTCTCCGACTCCCCATTTTCAGCGACACTTTGAAATAAAAGCATATTTACTTCCAGCGTGTGAGCTGTCAGACCGGGGGCGATAAACATAAATGATGGAAAAGAGGTTAATGCGTCTTCATACATCAAGACATCAGAAAAGAAATTACATTATTATAGTAATGCAAACACATTCAGAACCTGCATTGTGCGGGTGACATTATGAGAATGCTGTTGGGTGCTCTATGCAGACTTGGCAGTTCAGAACCCAGAATTGAGGCTATTGAAAGAAAGCTGCTCGGGCTGCAATCTGCACCTTCATTTGGGAGCTGTGCCCTCAGTACACATTCTTCACCACAAGATGGCCTCAGTCTTCCAGGATGAATGACACCCAAAGCCACTCAAGACTGAGGACATACTGTTAAATGAAGGGTGTCATTCCTCCTCCCCTTCCTCCCAAAAGCAACTTTCATGCACAATTTACTGGTGCAGAGAATGCAAACTCTACATGAGTAAGGACCGCCCTGACCGGAGAACACTGGGAAAAGGATTCTGCATATACAGTGAAGAACAAAAGTATTTGAACACGCTGCGATTTTGTACGTTCTCCCACTTAGAAATCATGGAGGTGTCTGAAATTCACATTGTAGGTGCATTCCCACTCTGAGAGACGGAATTTAAAAAAAAAAAATTCAGGAGATCACATTGTATGATTTGTAAAGAATGTATTTGTCTTGCACTGCTGAACAGAAGTATTTGAACACCTAAGAAACAGCAAGAATTCTGGCTCTCAAAGAACTGTTACTGCGCCTTTAAAAAGTCCACCTCTACTCCACTCATTCATCTAACTTAGTAGCACCTGTCTGAGCTCTTTAAAGACACCTGTCCACCCCACAGTCAGACGCCAACTACTACCATGGGCAAGACCAAAGAGCTGTCAAAAGACACCAGAGACAAAATTGTGGACCTCCACAAGACTAGAAATGTTAAAGAAAAAAAGTATATATAGAGAGAGCGAGAGAGATAAAAATAATGTAACAGTAATATAATATATACATACACACACACATATATATATATATATATACTGCTCAAAAAAATTAAAGGAAGACTTTGAAAACACATCAGATCTCAATGGGGACAAATCTCCTGCTGGATCTCTATACTGACATGGACGGGGTGATGTGTTGGGAACATAAGGACGCCCCATCGTTTGATGGAAATGAAAATGATCGACCTACAGAGGACTGAATTCAAAGACACCGAAAATCAAAGTGAAAAATGATGCAGCAGGCGAGTCCACTTTGCTGAAATGTCATTGCAGAAACTCAGAATGGTCCTCAGTAGTTTGTATGGCCCCCACGTGCTTGTACGCATGCCTAACAACGTCGGGGGAGGCTCCTAATGAGATGACGGATGGTGTCCTGGGGGATTTCCTCCCAGATCTGGACCAGGGCATCACTGAGCTCCTGGACAGTCTGAGGTGCAACCTGGTGGCATCGGATAGACCGAAACATGACATCCCAGAGGTGTTCTATTGGATTTAGGTCAGGAGAGCGTGGGGGCCATTCAATGGTATCAATTCCTTCATCCTCCAGGAACTGCCTGCATACTCTCCCCACATGAGACCGGGCATTGTCGTGCACCAGGATGAACCCAGGACTCACTGCACCAGGAGGAACCCAGGACCCACTGCACCAGGAGAAACCCAGGACCCACTGCACCAGGAGGAACCCAGGACCCACTACACCAGGAGGAACCCAGCACCCACTGCACCAGCTTAGGGTCTGACAATGGGTCCAAGGATTTCATCCCAATACCTAATGGCAGTCAGGGTGCCATTGTCTAGCCTGTAGAGGTCTGTGCGTCCCTCCATGGATATGCCTCCCCAGACCATCACTGACCCACCACCAAAACGGTCATGCTGAACCATGTTACAGGCAGCATAATGTTCTCTGGCAAACCTTCTGGCAATGGCACGAATACGTGCCATCCTGGAGGAGTTTTACTGCCTTTGTAACCTCTGTAGGGTCCAGATCAATATTCCAGGAATTTCATTGACTTGATGCTATATACTTTGAACAGTGTGTGTGTGTTTATATACTGTATATATCTCAAAGTTGGGAACATAGAACTAAAGGGGCCAAGCCCAACCCCTGAAAAATAACCCTTCCTCCACCAAACTTTACACTTGGCACAATGCAGTCAGGCAAGTACCGTTCTCCTGGCAACCACCAAACCCAGACATGTCCATCGGATTGCCAGACAGGGAAGGTGATTGGTCACACCAGAGAACACATCTCCACTGATCTAGAGTCCAGTGGCGGCGTGCTTTACACCACGGCATCCGACACTTTGCATTGCACTTGGTGATGTACGGCTTGGATGCAGCTGCTCGGCCATGGAAACCCATTCCATGAAGCTCTCTACGCACTGTTGTTGGGCTCATCTGAAGGCCACACCAAGTTTGGAGGTCTTTAGCTATTGACTCTGCAGACAGTTGGTGACTTCTGCGCGCTGTGCGCTTCAGCATGCGCTGACCCCGCTCTGTCATGTGACGTGGCCTGCCACTTGGTGGCTGAGTTGCTGTTGTTCTCAGTTTCTTCCATTTTGTTATAATCCCACTAACAGCTGAGCGTGGAATATTTAGTAGCCAGAAAATGTCACGGATGGACTTATTGCACAGGTGGCCACCTATCACGGGACCACGCTTGGAGTCACTGAGCTCCTGAGAGCGACCCATTCTTTCACCAATGTTTGTAGAAGCAGTCTGCATGCCTAGGGGCTTGATGGTATACACCTGTGGCCATGGAGGTGAATGCAACACCGGAATCTAATGACTTGGAGGGGTGTTCCAATACTTTTGGCAACATAGTGTGTATATATATATATATATATATAAAACATTTTTAATTGAAAGAAAATATTTCAATAGGGAAAAGTTAACATTTTCAGAATGCTTTGTGCTGCTGTGTAATGGCCACTGTAGCTCCCCGAGGTGGTGGCTCTTGTTTGCCATTTCAAGGGCGTCTTTTCAAGGTTCAGATTATTTGGCACTGATTTAAATACTCACAAAACATTACATTTTTTATTTACTGTGCATGTGCACAATGGGTCCCTTTCTGAGCAGAGGGTCAAGGTGTTTCACTCCAACAGTAACCCTGAATATGGAATGCAGGATTTTCCAGAAAAGAGATGAGTTTTAATTAAAAGCTGCCCTTCTAAAAACAAAATCTCAGCGCTATTTTTTAAGGCGCTTTCTCTAATTAGGAGAGAAGAATGCTGGGACTAGGAAATTAGGGAAATGGATTGTTCTTGTTTCGGCGCTGCCCTCTAGGCTGCTAACAAGGACCGTTTGCCGGCTTTGTCTACACTGTTATATCAATAATAAGTGCAAATCAAAGTGTATCGTCGCAGGGCAAAATGTACTCAGTTTTGTTAATGTTGTGCAAAATTTACAGAAGTTACACAGTTACAGGAAGTTAAAGTAAAACTGCAAGCCATCACTTTTATTCTATGGATGTAGTATGGACAGGTGAGACACTCCATCCGAATTTTCTGCTCCCTGTGTCCCCATTGGGGAAATTTCTCCTAACTGACTGTGTGGTCAATGGGACAGGAAGTGGTGGAAACATTATTGGTATAAAAAAAACGTTTTTAATTGAAAAAAAAAAAAGTTATTTTATTTATTAGTACATATATATGTGTGTGTATATATATATATATATATATATATATATATATATATACAGGGCTTTTTTTCTCAGAGGAAAGGTGGTGGAACTCCCCCACCCAAACCTGGCCACGCCCCCATCAAACCCTAGGACCACCCCTTTAGAGAACAGGAATGCAAGTAAAATTTGGGAGGGGCTTCCGATGACATCATTTCCCGTACATACCATATAAGGGAAATGATGTCATCGGACCCCCGGCTGCCTCTTGCATGATCTGCATGAAACACATGCATAGATATAAAATGACTAATGTACTGACACCAGAAACACATGCATAGATATAAAATGACTAATGTACTGACACCAGAAACACATGCATAGATATAAAATGAATACCGTACTGACACCAGAAACACACGCATAGATATAAAATCAGTACCGTACTGACACCAGAAACACATGCATAGATATAAAATGACTAATGTACTGACACCAGAAACACATGCATAGATATAAAATGACTAATGTACTGACACCAGAAACACATGCATAGATATAAAATCAGTACCGTACTGACACCAGAAACACACGCATAGATATAAAATCAGTACCGTACTGACACCAGAAACACATGCATAGATATAAAATCAGTACCGTACTGACACCAGAAACACACGCATAGATATAAAATCAGTACCGTACTGACACCAGAAACACATGCATAGATATAAAATCAGTACCGTACTGACACCAGAAACACACGCATAGATATAAAATCAGTACCGTACTGACACCAGGAACACATGCATAGATATAAAATCATGGCAGGCCGTTTGTAAACGTCCAGCATAGATATAAAATCAGTCTAGCATGCATGTGTACCCTGTCTGGTAGATGTGCCTGCTCCTACAGCTCCCCTAGGGTTGCCACCTTTTCCTCCAAAAAATACCGTCCATCACTGAATTTATCTTTCCTGTTCCTCATGCACAGGAGGGGCGCTCTCGATCGGCGCCGCTGAGCGCTGAGCAATTGCGTTCTGAAATAGTTTAGGTGGGCTCAGGTGGGTGAGGATAGTTTAGGTGGGCTCAGATAGTTTAGGTGGGCACAGGTGGTTGGGATAGTTTAGGTGGGCACAGGCTGGGGAGAGAGTAAAAATTTAGAGCAATACATGATACTGCAGTCAGTGACAGGGAGCCGAGCGCAGCTTACCTACTCCAAGCTGTACGGCCCCTGCGTCCACGCTGTCACTGCCGTTGATGTCGCCGCGCCGCCCCCGATGTTTACACGCCGGCGGGGGGGGGCGGTGAAGCGTGCATAGTGTCCTCGCCCATCGTCCGCGCCCCCGATGTTTACACGCTGGCGGTAGAGGGGGGGGGGTGAAGCGTGCATGTCCCCGCTCACCGGCTGTGAGCAGCGGCAGTGACAGGTGCCGGGCACGCGCAAGCATGACATAAACAAGCCGCGTCCAGCACCTGTCACTTTCGCTGCTCTGCATAGCTTGTCAGCTCTGCAGAGGCAGTCGGTGAGCGGGGACAAGAAGAAAAAGGTGGCGGAACGCAGTACCGCCGCGTTCCGGCAGAAAGAAAGCCCTGTATATATATATATACTGCTCAAAAAAATTCAAGGAACACTTTTTAATCAGAGTATAGCATCATGTCTTTGAAACTCCTGGGATATTGATCCGGTTAGTTAAGTAGCAGAGGAGGTTGTTAATCAGTTGCAGCTGCTTTGATGTGCATTAGATGGGTAATAATGAGACAACCCCCAAAACAGGAATGGTTTTACAGGTGGAGGCCACTGACAATTTTTTCCCTACTCATCTTTTTTACTAGTTTTGCATTTGGCTAGGGTCAGTGTCACTACTGGTAGCATGCGGTTACCCTACAGAGGTTGCACAGGCAGTCCAACTCCTCCAGGATGGCACATCAATACATGCCATTGCCAGAAGGTTTGCTGTGTCTCCCAGCACAGTCTCAAGAGCATGGAGGAGATTCCAGGAGACAGGCAGTTCCTCTAGGAGAGCTGGACAGGGCCGTAGAAGGTCCTTAACCCATCAGCAGGACCGGTATCTGCTCCTTTGTGCAAGGAGGAACAGGATGAGCCCTGCCAGAGCCCTACAAAATGACCTCCAGCAGGCCACTGGTGTGAATGTCTCTGACCAAACAATCACAAACAATCAGAAACAGACTTCATGAGGGTGGCGTGAGGGCCCGACGTCCTCTAGTGGGATCTGTGCTCACTGCCCGGCCCCATAGAGCTGGATTGGTATTTTCCATTGAACACCAGAATTGGCAGGTCCACCACTGGCACCCTGTGCTTTTCACAGATGAGAGCAGGTTCACCCTGAGCACATGTGACAGACGTGAAAGGGTCTGGAGAAGCCATGGAGAACGTTCTGCTGTCTGTAACATTGTTCAGCATGGCCGTTTTGGTGGTGGGTCAGTGATGGTCTGGGGAGGCATATCCATGGAGGGACACACAGACCTCTACAGGCTAGACAATGGCACCCTGACTGCCATTAGATATGGGGATGAACTCCTTGGACCCATTGTCAGACCCTACGCTGGTGCAATGGGTCCTGGGTTCCTCCTGGTGCACGACAATGCCCGGCCTCATGTGGGGAGAGTATGCAGGCAGTTCCTGGAAGATGAAGGAATTGATATCATTGAATGGCCCCCATGCTCACCTGACCTAAATCCAATAGAACACCTCTGGGATGTCATGTTTCGGTCCATCTGACACCACCAGGTCGCACCTCAGACTGTCCAGGAGCTCAGTGATGCCCTGGTCCAAATCTGGGAGGAAATCCCCCAGGACACCATCTGTCATCTCATTAGGACCCTCCCCCGACATTGTCAGGCATGCATGCAAGCACGTGGGGGCCACACAAACTACTGAGGAACATTCTGAGTTGCTGCAATGACATTTCAGCCAAATGGACTCGCCTGCTGCATCATTTTTTCACTTTGATTTTCAGTGTCTTTGAATTCAGTCCTCTGTAGGTCAATCATTTCCATCAAACGATGGGGCGTCCTCACCCATCACCCCGTCCATATCAGTACAGAAATTTGGCAGGAGATTTTTCCCCATTGAGATCTGATGGGTTTTCAAAGTTTTTTTTTAATTGTTTTGAGCTGTAGATAGATAGATAGATAGATAGATAGATAGATAGATAGATAGATAGATAGATAGATAGATAGATAGATACAGTCAGGTCCATAAATATTGGGACATGGACACAAGTCTAACATTTTTGGCTCTATACACCACCACAATGCATTTGAAATGAAATGAACAAGATGTGCTTTAACTGCAGACTGTCAGCTTTAATTTGAGGGTATTTACATCCAAATCAGGTGAACGGTGTAGGAATTACATTTGCATATGTGCCTCCCACTTGTTAAGGGACCAAAAGTAATGGGACAGAATAATAATCATAAATCAAACTTTCACTTTTTAATACTTGGTTGCAAATCCTTTGCAGTCAATTACAGCCTGAAGTCTGGAACGCATAGACATCACCAGACGCTGGGTTTCATCCCTGGTGATGCTCTGCCAGGCCTCTACTGCAACTGTCTTCAGTTCCTGCTTGTTCTTGGGGCATTTTCCCTTCAGTTTTGTCTTCAGCAAGTGAAATGCATGCTCAATCGGATTCAGGTCAGGTGATTGACTTGGCCATTGCATAACATTCCACTTCTTTCCCTTAAAAAATGCTTTGGTTGATTTTGCAGTCTGCTTTGGGTCATTGTCCATCTGCACTGTGAAGCGTCCAATGAGTTGTGAAGCATTTGGCTGAATATGAGCAGATAATATTGCCCGAAACACTTCAGAATTCATCCGGCTGCTTTTGTCAGCAGTCACATCATCAATACATACAAGAGAACCAGTCCCATTGGCAGCCATACATGCCCACGCCATGACACTACCACCACCATGCTTCACTGATGAGGTGGTATGCTTAGGATCATGAGCAGTTCCTTCTCCATACTCTTCTCTTCCCATCACTCTGGTACAAGTTGATGTCGGTCTCATCTGTCCATAGGATGTTGTTCCAGAACTGTGAAGGCTTTTTTACATATCGTTCGGCAAACTCTAATCTGGCCTTCCTGTTTTTGAGGCTCACCAATGGTTTCCATCTTGTGGTGAACCCTCTGTATTCACTCTGGTGAAGTCTTCTCTTGATTGGTGACTTTGACACACATACACCTACCTCCTGGAGAGTTTCTTGATCTGGCCAACCGTTGTGAAGGGTGTTTTCTTCACCAGGGAAAGAATTCTTTGGTCATCCACCACAGTTGTTTTCCGTGGTCTTCCGGGTCTTTTGGTGTTGCTGAGCTCACCGGTGCGTTCCTCCTTTTTAAGAATGTTCCAAACAGTTGTTTTGGCCACACCTAATCTTTTTTCTATCTCTCTGATGGGTTTGTTTTGTTTTTTCAGCCTAATGATGGCTTGCTTCACTGATAGTGACAGCTCTTTGGATCTCATCTTGAGAGTTGACAGCAACAGATTCCAAATGCAAATAGCACACTTGAAATGAACTCTGGACCTTTTATCTGCTCATTGTAATTGGGATAATGAGGGAATAACACACACCTGGCCATGGAACAGCTGAGAAGCCAATTGTCCCATTACTTTTGGTCCCTTAACAAGTGGGAGGCACATATGCAAACTGTTGTAATTGCGACACCGTTCACCTGATTTGGATGTAAATACCCTCAAAATAAAGCTGACAGTCTGCAGTTAAAGCACATCTTGTTCGTTTCATTTCAAATCCATTGTGGTGGTGTATAGAGCCACAAATGTTAGAATTGTGTCCATGTCCCAATATTTATGGACCTGACTGTAGAATTTTACTTTAACAGTAGCACTCAAACAACTGACTTTAATAACAGTGTAGCTTTTCTAATAATTTCAGAGAATTATATAAAACCTGTTAAAGGGATCTAAGGCATACCCCCCAAAAAAATCCCACATTTAATAACTTGACCTAAAACTATAATCTTATGTTTGCCTTCTGTGGTTCCTCTCCTCTCATAGACACGCCAATGGCATTGTTTATATAAAATCTTTGCATACCTTATTTTAGACCCAATAATGTAAGCACTGGGTCTCTGTGCTTTTCTATGCATTGCAGGATGATCATGGCTAGTGGGAGGGGCCATCAGGGTAGTATAAATAGCTTCCTTAAAAAATGTCACGGCACTCTGCCTCAGTACTCCTCTCAAGAGCACTCAGCTCTGATGGAAGCAGGGAGCTTGAACTTGGGAGGAGTTTTGCAAACATCAGAATGCCTTAATGGATGAGTGTCAGCCTGGAAGAAATGTACATGCCCAAAGTATGGTAACATCTGCAAGTGATGCTTAGCCTTCATGATTAAAAACAATTGAAAATCCAATAAATAAAATGTCCTGGATCTGAACTTCACTAAAGTCAATGGGAGCCAAATGTTAAAAAAATAGTAATGGCCATTTTCTAGGCTAGTAGACAAGGGAATGTCAAACAAATAGCATGGGGGGCTGGGCATTGTCTTGAGGAACATATATGAAATTAAAAAAATTAAAAAAAAAGTTTTCAAATTCCATATGGTGGGGATCCGTGATTTTAATAAGGCTTTAAGTGAAACAAAAAAGCAAAGTTCCTTTAACCCCTTTACACCGACGTCACACAAATATGCGTCCTCACAGAACTGGGCTTTTTTTCCGTGGGGCCGCATATTTGCGTACCTGTCTTTGTTCTGGGGGCGTGCCGCACGGTGCTTCCAGCACAAAGATCGCGGTGTCACTGAGAGCCCAGGGTCCTGTTCTAACAATTGGGACCTGAGACTCCCGATTCTGGGTCACATGATCACTGCGATAGCCTCTGATTGGCTATCACAGTGATCAGTCACTGTACAGCCCGGCCCCCTTGTTTTTTTTCTCTCTCTATGAATGAAGGAGAGAGATACATTGTATCATTATATACATTCTATTGTACATCGTATCATTATATACATTCTATTGTACATCGTATCATATACATCCTATTGTACATCGTATCGTTGTATGCATCCTCTTATACATCGTATCGTTGTATGCATCCTATTGTCCATCGTATCGTTGTATGCATCCTATTGTCCATCGTATCGTTGTATGCATCCTATTGTCCATCGTATCGTTGTATGCATCCTATTGTCCATCGTATCGTTGTATGCATCCTATTGTCCATCGTATCGTTGTATGCATCCTATTGTCCATCGTATCGTTGTATGCATCCTATTGTCCATCGTATCGTTGTATACATCCTATTGTCCATCGTATCGTTGTATACATCCTATTGTCCATCGTATCGTTGTATACATCCTATTGTACATCGTATCGTTGTATACATCCTATTGTACATCGTATCGTTGTATACATCCTCTTATACATTGTATCGTTGTATACATCCTCTTATACATTGTATCGTTGTATACATCCTATTGTCCATTGTATCGTTGTATGCATTCTATTGTCCATTGTATCATTGTATGCATCCTATTATACATTGTATCATTATATACATCCTATTGTACATTGTATCATTATAGACATCCTATTATACATTGTGTCATTATATACATCCTATTGTACATTGTATCATTATAGACATTCTATTATACATTGTGTCATTATATACATTCCATTATACATTGTATCATTATATACATCCTATTGTACATTGTATCATTATATACATTCTATTATACATTGTATCATTATAGACATTCCATTATACATTGTATCATTATAGACATTACATTATACATTGTATCATTATATACATCCTATTGTACATTGTATCATTATATACATTCCATTATACATTGAATCATTATATACATTCCATCATACATTCTATCATTATATACATCCTATTATACATTGTATCATTATATACATCCTATTATACATTGTATCATTATATATATATATATATATATATATATATATATATATATATATATATATATATATATATATATATATATATATATATATATTCTATTATACATTGTATCATTATAGACATTCTATTATACATTGTATCATTATAGACATCCCATTATACATTGTATCATTATATACATCCCATTATACATTGTATCATTATATACCTCCTATTATACATTGTATCATTATAGACATCCTATTATACATTGTATCATTATATACATCCTATTATACATTCTATCATTATATACATTCCATTATACATTCTATCATTATATACATCCTATTATACATTGTATCATTATATATATATATTCTATTATACATTGTATCATTATATACATCCTATTATACATTGTATCATTATAGACATTCTATTATACATTGTATCATTATATACATTCCATTATACATTCTATCATTATATACATCCTATTATACATTGTATCATTATATATATATATATATATATATATATATATATATATATATATATATATATATATATATATATATTCTATTATACATTGTATCATTATATATCTCCTATTATACATTGTATCATTATAGACATTCTATTATACATTGTATCATTATATACATCCTATTATACATTGTATCATTATAGACATTCTATTATACATTGTATCTCTTTGACTCCTGACATAGAAGGGAAAAAAATTTTGTAAAAACTTAAAAAAAAAGATAAATAAAAAATGAAATATAAAAAATAATGAAAAAATATCAGTGTCAGTTAGTGTCAGTGTCAGTGTGTTTTAGGTATAAAAAAAAAGACAAAAATAAAATGCACACAATTGTTTCTGGGCTGTACTCCGGGTACAAACAACAAATAACATACACATATATGATATCACTGCAATTGTCAAGAGCTGGAGAATTTTTTTTGGGTTGTTTTTTGGTGGTAGGTTATGGTAGTAACAAGAAACACACAGCTAAATAAAAAAATGTATTTTTTTTTTTACTATTTCGGGCAAGTTTTCTTTTGATAATAAAAACAAATCAGGAGATATCCATTACCATTTACCACCAAATAAAAGCCCAATTTGTTCTGAAAAAAAACCCGGTATAATTCACCTGGATGTACAAAGTAGTTGTGATGATATGTACGGTTTTACTAACACATGTCAACGTTGCAAAATTGTGCTTAGGCATTTAGATTGGTTTTACCCTCAGGCGTGAAGAGGTTAAATAACAATGCTATGTGGTCAGTGATGTCAACCACTATCCTTGTCACTTTCTCTACATGGCAGGGGGTTCCTTGCCAGCAAACAATTGGAGCCAGATGGTGTCATTGGTTGCTAAGGACATGGTTGGAGCCAGCACCAGAACCTATATTAGAAAAGCTACACTGTTTCCCCTGAGTCAGGTTGAATGATGAACTTTCATATTGGTCTAGAGTGTTCCTTTAATGGGGTCTAGCATTTACCAGGACCGGAATTCCAGAGGTATCGCTCATAGCAGCGTCTACCACATGACTCAAAAGTAAACGGCGTTATCAGCACAAAGTCCAAAGAATACGCTATCTGCAGCAGAAACCACCACGGCTGCATTTAATCATTCCCGTCTGCGCTGTCATCCGCTTTATGGCTTTGACATGAAAGTGACATTTATGTCAGACAAGAAACCTCCGGACCACAAAAACCTCCTCCCACGTCTGCCATGGGCCCTCGCAAGCCTCGCGCTTCTCCTGGGCCCGGTAATGACTCTGCTCGCTTGTCACTGAGAAGCCACAGCTCAGTCGCACTTATTTCTGGTCGGTCGGTTGTAGAGTTCAGGAAAACCACCATCGGGGCCCAGGAGGGTGGACAACATCTGCATTTTCCCCGTGGATGGGTTTCAGTCGTCACGTTACAGTTTGTAACATCTGAGTGAGAAGAATGACAGGAAACATTTTAGATAGCGGAAAGAATCCGGAGAGACTTAAAGTGGACCTCCGACCCTATACTGACTATTATTATTATTATACAGGATTTATATTATTATTATTATTATTAAACAGGATTTATATTATTATTATTATTATTATACAGGATTTATATTATTATTATTATTATACAGGAGTTATATTATTATTATTATACAGGATTTATATTATTATTATTATTGTTATACAGGATTTATATTATTATTATTATTATTATACAGGAGTTATATTATTATTATTATACAGGATTTATATTATTATTATTATTATACAGGAGATATATTATTATTATTATACAGGATTTATATTATTATTATTATTATACAGGATTTATATTATTATTATTATTATTATTATACAGGATTTATATTATTATTATTATTATACAGGAGTTATATTATTATTATTATACAGGATTTATATTATTATTATTATTGTTATACAGGATTTATATTATTATTATTATTATTATACAGGAGTTATATTATTATTATTATACAGGATTTATATTATTATTATTATTATACAGGAGATATATTATTATTATTATACAGGATTTATATTATTATTATTATACAGGAGTTATATTATTATTATTATACAGGATTTATATTATTATTATTATTATTATACAGGATTTATATTATTATTATTATACAGGAGTTATATTATTATTATTATTATTATTATACAGGATTTATATTATTATTATTATACAGGAGTTATATTATTATTATTATACAGGATTTATATTATTATTATTATACAGGAGTTATATTATTATTATTATTATACAGGATTTATATTATTATTATTATACAGGAGTTATATTATTATTATTATTATACAGGATTTATATTATTAATATTATTATTATACAGGATTTATATTATTATTATACAGGATTTATATTATTATTATACAGGATTTATATCGTGCCACCAGTTTGCTAATCACTTCACAATATAACGGGAGACAATACAGCAACAATACAAGAGGGTTAGGAGGGCCTTGATCCTGGGAGCTTACAATCTAGGAGGGACTAGTAATAACTGTTAGATTCTGGCAGAGATCCACTCTCCTTCTTATAAACAAAAATGCAATAAATGGCAGCAAAACAATCATTTTTTTATGTTCCTTTTTTTCAAGCCCGCGGTGCTGTGGGCGCAAACAAAACATTAGTCATGTGTGATTCGTTTCATTATGAATCAAAATTCGGATGAAATGTTCGTTATTTGGAGATTCAGATGTATCCGAATTTCTGAATCACAATAGTAACACATTTCAACGAATCCAAAATAAATTATACTAAACAAAATTATTTGAATTCTAATTAAAATTTTATTTGGCTGTCAAGACAAGTCCATCCAGTTCAACCATAAAAAAAAAAATAAAAAAGTTATAATCCTACACCCACAGTTGATCCAGAAGAAGGCAAAAACCCAGCAAAGCACGATCCAATTTGCTCCTGCAGGGGAAAAAATTCCTTCCTGATCCCTCGAGAGGCAATCGGGTATTCCCTGGATCAACTTTAAATGTTATATCCAGTTATATTCTGTGTATCCAAGAAAGAATCCAGGACTTTTTTAATTTTCAATATTATTTATTGAGGATTTTTAAACAGTACATGTTATCAAAGAACGGTTCAAGACAACAAGCTTCAGGACTAGGAAAATACGCATGCAAAATACAATCCCCACCATTTGGCTGGGGACATATGTAACATTGTTTAAGTTATCCTGAGAGCTGGTTGGGTAAAGAACCATAACTGTGTGTGAAAACTATATATATATGTATATAAAGAAAAAAAAGGAGAGGGAATAGGAATAAAGGTCAGGTTGGGGGGGGGGGAGAGGGTAACAGGTAAAAGAAGGGGGGAAAACAACATACCAGTCTAATGCAAAAGATTCATAGTTACGTACATTCAAGTAATCAGCATTTTACGGAACAATTCGGGTTTCGTAGACATCTAGCCCAATGGAATTTAAACTTATGGTAGGAGGAATCCAGGACTTTTTTAAAGCAATCCACTGAGCTGGCCAGAACCAACTCTTGAGGGAGTCTATTCCACGTTTAACAGCTCTCACTGTGAAAAAACCTTTCTGTGTATGAAGATGAAATCTCTTTTCCTCCAGACATAAAGAGCGCCCCCTTGTCCTCTGTGATGACATCAGGGTGAATAGCTGTATGCCGAGTTCACTATATGAACCACTGATGATCAGATGACAGATGGTTCCCTATTTTATAGGGTTCCACACCAAGATGGCCACTGAAGATCACCAGAGCTTGCAGCGTCCAATCAGACAGATGGTTCCCTATTTTATAGGGTTCCACACCAAGATGGCCACTGAAGATCACCAGAGGTTGCAGCGTCCAATCAGACAGATGGTTCCCTATTTTATAGGGTTCCACACCAAGATGGCCACTGAAGATCACCAGAGGTTGCAGCATTCAATCAAACAGATGGTTTCCTATTTTATGAGGTTATACACCAAGATGGCCACTGAAGATCACCAGAGGTTGCAGCGTCCAATCAGACAGATGGTTCCCTATTTTTTAGGGTTCCACACCAAGGTGGCCACTGAAGATCACCAGAGGTTGCAGCGTCCAATCAAACAGATGGTTCCCTATTTTATGGGGTTCTACACCAAGGTGGCCACTGAAGATCACCAGAGGTTGCAGCGTCCAATCAGACAGATGGTTCCCTATTTTTTAGGGTTCCACACCAAGGTGGCCACTGAAGATCACCAGAGGTTGCAGCGTCCAATCAAACAGATGGTTCCCTATTTTATGGGGTTCTACACCAAGGTGGCCACTGAAGATCACCAGAGGTTGCAACGTCCAATCAGACAAATGGTTCCCTATTTTATAAGGTTCAACACCAAGGTGGCTACTGAAGATCACCAGAGGTTGCAGCATCCAATCAGACAGATGGTTCCCTATTTTATAAGGTTCAACACCAAGGTGGCCGCTGAGGATCACCAGAGGTTGCAACGTCCAATCAGACAAATGGTTCCCTATTTTATAAGGTTCAACACCAAGGTGGCTACTGAAGATCACCAGAGGTTGCAGCATCCACTCAGACAGATGGTTCCCTATTTTATAAGGTTCAACACCAAGGTGGCCGCTGAGGATCACCAGAGGTTGCAACGTCCAATCAGACAGATGGTTCCTCCAACAGTCCATGAGGGGACATTTCCCTTAACAGACTTCTCTTCATTTGTGCAGTGCCATCTACTGGATGGAAGAAAACTTGCCCCTGTCTACAGAGCAGTGGAGGAATAGTTAGAAGTCTGTAACCCCAAAAGGGCAACATTTCCACCAAAACAATTTACAGAGATTTGGGGACATGAAGACTTTTAATTTTGGTCATCTCTAGTGAGAAGTCATAATGTCAACAATTGGTTGTTACCTGTATTGTCTAGGAAGAGGGATTGGGATCAGTTGCGTAGAGTCAGGGTTTGTGTACGGGGCAGCTATTTAGGGATGGAGGTTGAAACTGAGTATTTTTGGGGGATGGATGAAGAATAGGGCAAGTAGTTGGGGGTGCAGATTGGTATGGAAAGGTGCTGAGGTGTTGCAGCACAGCCACAAGATTTAAAAAGACTTCTTCTAAAGTCGAAAAAAAGAAGAGAGCCACACTCTGGATCTGTAAGCCGCCATCTATATTTAATGTTCCACCCGGTGTGAGGTCTCACAAAATTAAGCCCTACCAGGTGAAACATGTCAGTGGGAGGGGCTCAGGTAGTTTGCCTCACACCAGGTGGAACACTAAATATGGATTGGGGCTTACGGCTACCAAGTGCGGCTTTCTTCTTTTTCGCTTGAATGTTATTGTGAGGCGGAGATGAGCCAAGTGGGCGCCATCATGCTGGGACGTGTTCGGGGTTATGTATCTCTAGAAGAGCATCTGTCTTTTTGGAGCTTTGCAGTGAATGATGTGAAGTCAATATTAGCATTTCTCAAAAAACCCGCAAGCCTATAACTGCCTAAAATCTCACTTGTAAAAAAGAAGGATCAGAAAAGTAAAAAAATGTATTTTCTCAGATTTTCTGGATGATTATCTGACAGCTTTCATCTTTCAAAAAGTTAGACAGTCAAAGGCTGCAGGTGAAACTTTTTAATGGTGCTCTCCAACTTCCAGTAAAGTCCCTCCACAATATTGGACTTCAACTCCCAGTATCTTTTGCGCCAAATGGTTGATGCTTTAATCCCCTTCACGCCGGTGCCTCCCAACCCTTTAAGGGGTTTCTGACACCGGGAGGTGGGGCGGGGTTTAGGGTCATGTGACCGCTGTGATTGGCTGTCACGGCAGTCACATGATCAGAAAGGTCCCGACCTCTCCTTTCTGTGGGACGCCAACACACATGCTGGGAGTGCGCAGGGCGCAATGTGCCCAAGCTAACAGGGAGGAGGACTGTTAGTAAACAAAACAGTTCTCCTCCCTGTTGGAGATCCTTGGTAATCACCGGCCGCTGGCAAGTAATAACCGGCCAGGACCCGGTGATTGACAGCCACGTCCATGAATGGTGTCCGTGAATGGGTATAGCCATACCCAGAAATGCAATGCGGTTAAGCTAGTGTGCATGGAGCCTAAAAATTAGTCACTGGAGCAGTTAACGCAGGGTTCCATAGTAGCCTAGGGTTCCTCCAGAGGTTGCTGGGGGTTCCTTGAGCAATGAGCAATTTCTGCCTCTAGATAGGTCCTCCAGATAAGTTTCCACTGACACCATTGATCTTTTTAGCTATCAGTAAGGGGGGAATTTTTTCTAATGTCCTCAAATGTAAGGAGCATTCTTCCCACTGACCATCACACTAACTCATAAATTGTAGAAACAGTCACTTTTTTTTAGCAGAGGTTCCCTGAGACCAGAAAGTTTTTTCAAACGTTCCTCTTTATTGAAAAGGTTGAGAAAGGCAGAGGTAACCCTTTATACACATAAATGGTAGCTGCCACCATGTGTTTTGATGGAAACATGCAGCATTCTTACAAAAAATGTCTGTATCACTCACTGTCACACCCAGACAGGAATGTAACTGACCAACCTTTAAAAAATGTTTGTATTACTGGCTGCTACACCCAGACAGGAATGTAACTGGTTAGACCATCGCTCTATTCAGCTTAAAGTGGTGTTAAACCCAAAACCAAATATATAATCGTAATTATTAATGTAATTGCAGAGTACTCATCATTAGATGTGGTGGCTGCATTAGTGTTATTTTTTACCCTTTTTTTGTCTCTGTTTTCACCTGGTGACCTGGCCAGTAACACACCTCCTGCATTTGAGTGCCCTCCACTCTTGATGAAGCAGCACAGGGGACACAGCAGACTGTAGCATTGTCAGCCTGGGGGATTTTTAAATGTACTAGCAGATTTAATTACATTAACAAATTGAAGCCAAACTCCAGCTTACACTTTGCAATCAGTTACAGCAAAACAGTTGTTTTCCTTTTGAGATAAAAGGTTTTACATGAATTAAAAAAATACTGATCCTTATACGCACCCGTGCCAGCATTAAATGGTTTGTCTCATGCTTGTAAACCGATACATGTGGAAGAGAGCTTGCTCTTTTGAAAAACAACAACCATTTGCCCTCCAGAGAATTTATCCCCCTTCCCTGACCAGGCCATTTTTTGCGATACGGCGCTGCTTTACTTTAACTGACAATTGCGTGGTCAAGGTACACTGTACATAAATTAAATGTATATCCTTTTTTTCCCACAAATAGACCTTTCTTTTGGTGGTATTTAATCACCTCTGCATTTTTTTTTTGAGCTATAAAAAAAAAGGCCGGCAATTTTGAAAAAAAAAAAAAACAATGTTTTTGACTTTTTGCTATAAAACATATCCAATAAAATTTTTTAGAAAATTCAAAATTTGTCATAAATGTAAGCCAAAATTTATTCTGTTTCCAAAAAAATCCCAATACGTGTAAATTAATTAGTTTACCTGAAAGTTATAGTGTCTACAAATGGCGGTATAGATATTGGGATTTTTATTTTTATTTATTTTATACTAGTAATGGTGGCGATCAGCGACTTATACCGGGACTGCGGTGGGCATTCTGACACTGGGTGGGAACTAACTAACTGCCGCTGCCAATGATCAGTGCTAATAAAAAGCACTGACGCTGTACTAATGACACTGGGCAGGAAGGGGTTAACATCTGGGGTGATCAAAGGGTTAACTGTGTGCTGTGTGCTGTTTTACTGCGGAGACATGCTGCTTTGTGTTTCTCTGCTATTCAGAGAAATACAAAGCAGGATGTCCTTGCTGGCAGGAGAAAGACCTGTGTTGTTTACACACAGGTCTCTCCCCTGTCAGCTTTCCATGACGATTGCTGGGTTTTAGAGGTGATTGACATCCCTAGCCACTAATGGTGGCACATGTAGGACGGCACAGGTAGTGCGGCTCGAGTAGGGCAGCTCGGGTAGGGCGGCTCAGGTAGGGCGGCTCGAGTAGGGTGGCTCGGGTATGGCGGTGCTCATGCCCCCTACCTGGCAATGCAAGTCACGTAGATATACGTGATTATGCGCAGCCCTGCCGCCCTGTACCAGAACTTCAGCGGGCAAGCAGTTAATGGTTTGATCACCAGATGAAAATAAAGGAAAGAAAGCCTTAAAAAGAAAACAAATGCAGTCATCATATCTTTGAATTGGTAAGCTGCAATATAGTAAATGTTTGCTTTTGGGTTTAATACCACTTTAAAGATTTTTAAATATAATTTAATTAAGAAAAGAGTAAAATGACATTACATTGTTTTTAACCGCTTGCCGCCCTGCCACTGTGTATATACGTGTGCAGGGCGGCAGTGGAGCGCAAAACCACGTTTAAAAACGGGTTCCGCGCTCCCGACACTTTCGTTCCGTGCTCCCGCCGACCCGCGGGTGACACTATTTGATCCAGGAGGGATCAATCATTAGATTTCAGCCAGTGATTTCTGGCTGAAATCATATGATCGGTCCCTGTCCTATCCTGTCCTGTGTTGACATACACACAGGGCAGGATATGATGTCATTCTTCTCTGCCTGGACACATTCCGTTCCAGACAGAGAAGAAGACATCCAAAAAGTGAGTACACAAGCACTACACTACAGTTAGAACACTCTAGGACACATTTAACCCCCTGATTGCCCCCTCCAGTTAACCCGTCACTGCCCTATCACCAGTGTTACTGATCAGTGAAGCGATTTTTACTGATCAGTGTCACTGGCGACTTCCGATAGAGTTAGCGCCTCTCCCAGATAGCGCCAGATTGCCCGCCAGTACACCAGTAATCCCGTTTAACCCCTTGATTGCCCCCCCCCCTCCAGTTAAACCCTTCACTGCCTGTCACCCAGTGTCACTGATCAGTGAACCAATTTTTACTGATCACTGTATCAGTGTCGCTGGCGACTTCCGATAGAGTTAGCGCCCCTCCCAGATAGCGCCAGATTGCCCGCCAGTACACCAGTAATCCCGTTTAACCCCTTGATCACCCCCCCCTCCAGTTAACCCCTTCACTGCCCTGTCACCAGTGTCACTGATCAGTGAACCAATTTTTACTGATCACTGTATCAGTGTCGCTGGCGACTTCCGATAGAGTTAGCGCCCCTCCCAGATAGCGCCAGTTTGCCCGCCAGTACACCAGTAATCCCGTTTAACCCCTTGATTGCCCCCCCCCCAGTTAACCCCTTCACTGCCCTGTCACCAGTGTCACTGATCAGTGAACCAATTTTTACTGATCACTGTATCAGTGTCGCTGGCGACTTCCGATAGTGTTAGCGCCCCTCCCAGATAGCGCCAGATTGCCCGCTAGTACACCAGTAATCCCATTTAACCCCTTAATCTCCCCCCCCCCAGTTAACCCATTCACTGCCCTGTCACCAGTGTCACTGATCAGTGAACCGATTTTTACTGATCACTGTATCAGTGTCGCTGGCGACTTCCGATAGTGTTAGCGCCCCTCCCAGATAGCGCCAGATTGCCCGCCAGTACACCAGTAATCCCGTTTAACCCCTTGATCACCCCTCCCTCCAGTTAACCCCTTCACTGCCCTGTCACCAGTGTCACTGATCAGTGAACCAATTTTTACTGATCACTGTATCAGTGTCGCTGGCGACTTCCGATAGTATTAGCGCCCCTCCCAGATAGCGCCAGTTTGCCCGCTAGTGCACCAGAAATCCCATTTAACCCCTTGATCGCCCCCCTCCCCCCCCCAGTTAACCCCTTCACTGCCCTGTCACCAGTTAAAGTGAACAGATTTTTACTGATCACTGTATTAGTGTCGCTGGCGACTTCCGATAGTGTTAGCGCCCCTCCTAGATAGTGCCAGTTTGCCCGCTAATGCACGGATTTTTTTTACCAAAAACATGTAGCAGAATACATTTTGGCTTAAATTTATGACTAACTTTGAGTTTACGATATATTTTTTATAGCTGAAAGTAGAAAATATTGTTTTTTTTCAAAATTTTTGTGGATTTTTGTTTATAGCTCAAAAAATAAAAAGCACACAGGTGATCAAATACCACCAAAAGAAAGCTCTATTTGTGTGAAAAAAAGGACGTAATTTTCGTTTGGATGCAGCATTGCATGACCGCGCAATTATCATTTGAGTTAGTGCAGAGCTGTATGGCAAAGAAAGGCATAAATTGCAGTATCTATACCATAGTTTGTAGACGCTATAACTTTCACACAAAGCAATCAATATACACTTATTGGGATTTTTTTTACCAAAAACATGTAGCAGAATACATTTTGGCTTAAATTTATGACTAACTTTGAGTTTACGATATATTTTTTATAGCTGAAAGTAGAAAATATTGTTTTTTTTCAAAATTTTCGTGGTTTTTTTGTTTATAGCGCAAAAAATAAAAAGCGCACAGGTGATCAAATACCACCAAAAGAAAGCTCTATTTGTGTGAAAAAAGGACGTAAATTTTGTTTGGGTACAGCATTGCATGACCGCGCAATTATCATTTGAATTAGTGCAGCGCCAAACAGCAAAAAAAGGCCTGGTCATTAAGGGGGGTAAATCCTCTGGGGCTCAAGTGGTTAAAAAGGATTTTCAAATCAAACACAAGCAACTTTAATATTAAAGGGTTTCAATTGAAAAGTTATAAAAATCCACCTGGTTTCAGTACAGGGCAGAGTTCGGATCACTTAAAGTACAATCTGATGTTGAAGGAGTTACTGGTCCTCTTAAGGTGATTTTCAGTAATCCTTATTGGTTTGGATGATAAAAAAAAAGTTTTCTTTGGTGTTGCAAAGCCTACTCCACCCAATCCAAGGATCTGAGGGGTGTGCTGGAGTATTTCAACATGCCCAGGGGAAAGGTACTTAATGCCAACTATCCCGGGTACATCTACTGTATATTTCCATTTGACAAGGATTTATAAATCAATTTAGCCTTGCCATCCTATATCAAGAAGTGAAACATCTTGGCTGAGATTGGCCGGATCAACTGGTATAAAATAGACATTTACAAAGAATAATTTTTTAAAAATAGGAAAATTATGTTCTATATTGTCTATAAAAAAAAAGAGAGCTGATGGGGTAATTTTAATATCTAGCTGGGCAGACACTTTCCAAAACAAAATATCTTCTTCTTACTTCTTCTTACCTAAATACACAAAATTGTGTACAGTTCTAAGATCCTGGGAAAGCCTGCAAGTCATTTAATGACGGCACATAATGTCATTCAAAGAGAGGGAAAAGTTACAAACCTCCGCGGTCGTAAATCAAAGTAACTCCTAACTTCACAATATATTTTTTGCTCTGGGCGAGCTTGGTTAGACCATAATAAAAGTAAATAGACTTCTTGAAAAGGTTTATGGAAGCCGGAGCCTTCAAGAAGAAGAGATATCACCTCTATAAAACGAAGCCAGTGGCTCGGTAAACAGCCGGTGAAATGACTGCCGGGTCCCAGAACGCCATGCGCCAGCCAGGAGGCTCTCACCGGAGACGTGCACGGGGACGGTACTCTAGACAACTGCTTCTTTTATTGACACTTATATACCAATTTCAAGCAATCTGACCAAAACGACCAAGGGAAGGCCGAGGACTGTCTCTTACCCAGCTAACGACGCCGGGGAAAAGTAAATGGAATTTACAAGATATTATGGAGTTGGCAGCAGGACAAACAGACAATGTAAAGTGTATATTGAGGATCTGCCGCAGCTTTGCTGCAGCGGGTGGTATATTAATGATGAAAGTTTCAAAACCATTGGGTTGATAAAGCACTGCATGCTTGGACTTCTAGTTCCAACATGGCAACTGTGAAGTAACAACTTTTTTTAAGGACATGAACAGCTTTAAATTGCATAGTTAGTCAAGGTTGTTATTATGCAAAGTTACATAGTTTTTTAAGGTTGAAGAGTGTGAGTCTGTAATTAGGCCAAGTTACTGCAAGTCAGGCTGGGTGACTCAGCAGGTTTGGACTCTGGTTCTGGAGGTCCATGGAAGCTTCCAGAAGCCAGTGGGTGAAAGAGGGGGGAGACTTAAATCTGCACTGTTATGGGAGTCTGACCAATTCCAGGCTAAGAGGCCCTGGTAGTGTGATAAGACTACCCCTCAAATATGAGAGAGCTATGCTGATGGAGAAATCAGTTGGAAGATGAAGTGCTGTGGAGGCTGTTGGTGGCCTTGGAGTGATCTCTTAGGTCTGGGTGGGAGGTCTTCACCTCCAGGCTGAACTCAGGCTAGCTTGAGGAGATCTGCAGTTGGAGGAGGAATCTTGCCTAAGGAGAAGCAGGGAGCAAAAAAAGAACTGGCTCAGGAGGATCCATTCAGCATCACTGTATGAACAGGGTCAAGACCTGGGAGCAGTGGAAGCAAGGAGGACAGCATGAGTACATCAGCACACCCCGGGAATCACAAACAGAGAGACTGCCACATGTAGAAAGCTTTCAAAGGGTGGAGCTGTACTTAACCCCTTATCTTTGTCCAGGGAGAACTTCAGAGCAGCCAGGAGGGCTGGTAGTGTCTGCAGGCTGTGGAGTCGGAAGCAGTTCTACAGGGCAGAGGAGATACTTCTGAATGTAGTTTTAAACAATCTGTTCTAACCTTCAAACGGGACCTGAGAGTCCCTACTCCGTAAAGGGCTTTTTCTACTGATCCATAAAGACTGATTCTATCCAGGGACAGGAACAGTCCAGGATCTTTCTCTGTACATAGGAAGGAAGTTGTCCCTGTTAATTGCTTCAGTCTAGTTGGGCATCCCATAAGCCCTATTACCCCACCCAAGTTATTTCCCCTAATAAAATAACAAAAAACCCCAAGCCCATTGATTGTTTACTGACTGTGGATGCGACTGTGTAGAATGCGTGTTGACTGGCTGTGCAGAGATTAGGGGGACCCAAATACACAGTGGCTCTTAAGAGGGCAGCACTACAATTGTGTATGTTAAGATGCATATCTAAAAGTTTTTTGAAATTGTCGACTCTTCTTGCTGACTCCACCGATCCATATCCCTATCATTCTAACAGTAAAGAACCAAAGTGAAATAGCTTCTCAACCAACTTCATTGAGTGACCATGTGTCCTCTTGAGTGACCTTGGACAGAATAGTGTTCTCCCTATGCTAGAATCACCATTTAGATATTTACAGTGGGGATCGGAATTTTGGGCACCCCAGCTAAAAATTTGTATTAATGTGCATAAAGAAGCCAAGAAAAGATGGAAAAATCTCCAAAAGGCATCAAATTACAGATTAGACATTCTTATAATATGTCAACAAAAGTTAGATTTTAGTTCCATCATTTACACTTTCAAAATAACAGAAAACAAAAAAATGGTGTCTGCAAAAGTTTGGGCACCCTGCAGAGTTAATATCTTGTACTGCCCCCTTTGGCAAGTATCAGAGCTTGTAAACGCTTTTTGTAGCCAGCCAAGAGTCTTTCAAGTCTTGTTTGAGGTATCTTTGCCCATTCTTCCTTACAAAAGTCTTCCAGTTCTTTGAGATTTCTGGGCTGTCTGTCACGCACTGCTCTTTTAAGGTCTATACATAGATTTTCAATTATGTTGAGGTCAGGAGATTGTGAAGGCCATAGCAAAACCTTCAGTTTACGCCTCTTGATGTAATCCCCTGTGGATTTCGAGGTGTGTTTAGGATCATTATCCATTTGTAGAAGCCATCCTCTCTTTAACTTCAGCTTTTTCACAGATGGCATCAAGTTACCATCCAAAATTTGCTGAAATTATATTGAATCCATTTTTCCTTCTACTCGTGAGATGTTCCCTGTGCCACTGGCTGCAACACAACCCCAAAGCATGATTGATCCAACCCCATGCTTAACAGTTGGACAGAGGTTCTTTTCATTAAATTCTGTGCCCCTTCTTCTCCAAACGTACCTTTGCTCATTCCGGCTAAAAAGTTCAATTTTAACCTCATCGGTCCACAGAACTTGTTTCCAAAATGCATCAGGCTTGTCTATATGTTCATTTGCAAAGTTCAAAGATGATTTTTGTGGTGAGGACGTAGAAGATGTTTTCTTCTGATGACTCTTCCAAGAAGACCATATTTGTACAAGTATCTCTTTATAGTGGAATAGTGTACCACAACTCCAGTGTCTGCCAGATCTTTCTGGAGGGATCGTGCAGTCAAACGTGGGTTTTGAGCTGTTCTGTCTGATATTTTTCTTGGTCTTCCAGATCTTGCTTTAACTTCCACTGTTCCTGATGACTGCCATTTCTTAATTACATTCCGAACAGAGGATATTGACATCTGAAAACGCTTTGCTATCTTCTTATAGCCTTCTCCAGCTTTGTGAGAGTCAACTATTTTCAGTTTCAGTTTTCTAGACAACTGCTTAGAAGAACCCATGGTGCTGATTGTTGGGGCAAGGTCAGATGAGTCTGGGCATTTAAAACCTTTGAGATTGACATAACCTGGTCTTCCCAGATGATGATTGAGAACAATCCATGACACTGGCAGGTCTCAGTTTTGCAAAGGGGGCAGTGCATGCTATAAATTCTGCAGGGTGCCCAAACTTTTGCAGACGCCATTTTTTTGTTTTCTGTTATTTTGAAAGTGTAAATGATGGAAATAAAATCTAACTTTTGTTGACATATTATAAGAATGTCTAATCTGTAATTTGATGCCTTTTGGAGATTTTTCCATCTTTCCTTGGCTTCTTTATACACATTAATACAAATTTTTAGCTGGGGTGCCCAAACTTTCGATCCCCACTGTATATGGCACTATCATATCTCCTCTCAAGTGTCTCTTCTCCAGGGAGTATCTGTTTAATGTTTGTAGTTGTTCCTCATAACTGAGATCCTCCAGCCCTCTTATTAGTTTTGTTGTCCTCCTCTGGACTCTCCAGTTTCAGCACATCCCTCCTAAGAACTGGTGACCAGAACTGAACAACATACTCAAGATTTCACTGAGCCAGAGTTATGTAATGTGGTAGAATTATTGTTTTTTCTCTTCAGCAAATCTCCTTTTCAGTGTATGTTAATAGTCTGCTAGCCTTGCCTGCAACAGCTTGGTATTGCATGCTATTGCTGAGTCTATCATTAGTTAGGACCCCCTTTTTCCATTCTGAATTTCCCCAGAGGTTCTCCTCCTAGAGTGTAGCTTACGTTCATATTTTTAGCCCCTGAGTTCATTACTTTATATTGCCCTACTTTGAACCTCATTTGCCATGTAGTTGTCCACCCCTCTGTTTTATAGAGGCCTTTTTGTAAATTCTCAATATCCTGCTGTGACTTTATTGCTCTGCTCAGCTTTGAATTCAGCAAATACTGAGATTGAACGATTTATACCAACCTCTATATTGTTTATGAATGATAGGTTAAGTTTAACAGAGTTGGTCCTGGGAGAGAGCCTAGAACACCCCACTCACAACTCCAGACCATTTAAAACACAGGTGTCAAACTGGCGGCCCTCAGCTGTTGACAAACTACAAGTCCCATGAGACATTGCAAGATTGACAGTTACAAGCATGACTCCCAAAAGCAGAGGCATTATGGGACTTGTAGCTTCACAACAGCTGGAGGGCTGCCAGTTTGACACCCCTAATTTATAAGATCTGCTATTTATTAGCACCCTTTGGACGGGCCCCATAACCAATTTTCTATCCAGGTACATACACTATTGTCAATGTCAACAGACTTCACTTTGTAGATTAAGTGTTTATATGGTAGCACGTCAAATGCTTTGTTGAAGTCTAGATACACTTCTTCCACAGTAAGGTAGGTAGCAGGGTGCGTCGGTGGACGATGCTGTAGAAGTATAGCAGCAGATGATGGATGGTGTGTAGGGAAACCGGTACTGAGCAGCACTTCTAAAGAGTGGAGACAAACTCTGTACAGAAGAAGGTGAAACAAGAAGGAGCTTCTAAGTGTAATATTCCAGGTCAACTTTATGAAAAAGCAGTTAAAAACACTTACAATGTAGTAGTACAAACAGGCTCTGATGTAATTCGTCAGTAGCAGGGCTCTGTCCTCTGGCTTTCCTTCTGATTCTGTACCGTGCTGCCCGACTGTTGATGACCCTGGCTATTCCATGACATTGCTCCTGTCTCTTGTCCTCATTACCTGCCTTGCTCTGGTGCACGCCTGACAATCTACAAGACCCGCTCTGCTTGTTACTACTGTGCCTGAATTAGAGGATCATCAGCCTTCCAAGGTCATCATCTGCAAGAGCTGCAAACAACAACTACTGGCGCTCTTGTCCTCCTGGTCCCTAGACTCCCTCTGTTCCAACTCCAGCGGGGTCAGGGCTAGTGACACAAGTGAGGCCGACCTCGTCATTTCAGTCTCCCATCAGGTACGTGTCATTGGGGCATTTTCTATTTTTACTGACCACAGTACCCCCCCCCCCCCAAAGTCTGAAGGAATGTAAACTGGCCCTTTGTTTAGAAAGTTTGGAGACTCCTGCTCTGTGTTAACTTTTTTTTCATTGCAGGTAAATAATGGATTTCAAGCAGAAGCAACATGCCCTCATAGAGTTGTTGATGAAAAAAGGGTGCAGGCAGTCCGCCATCCACAGAAGACTACAGAATGTTTACAAAGATGACACCATTGACAAGAGTCACCAATTACAAGACATTGCTCTTGTCATTGCTGTCATTGGCTTAAGCATTTTGTAGTCTTCTGTGGATGTTGGACAGCCTGCACTCCTCCTTCACCAAGAACTTCTGCTTGGAATCAATTATTTACCTGCAATGAAAAAGAAGAAGAGTTAATGCAGAGGAAGAGAAAAACACAAAAGCTGACACGAACAAGGACATCAGAAACACCCAGATTCCCAATGTGGTGATAACCATCAATAATAGACCACGTATAAGGGATATGAACAAGATGCTGTATGATTAAATGCCGTAATACATGTATTAGAGTCCACAATAATAGTCCACAGCAGTAGGGGGGTCAACAGCCTCAGTGGCTGCTCCTCCAAGAGACAAGGGGGATCTCTGCAAGGAAACACAGAAGAACAGGGGATGTCTTTTAAGTGCTGCTTTAAAGAACTTTATTAAATGGATGACAATTAGCAACTCACATGGGCCTTGAAAGTAAGTGCCCATCAAAAGAACTAGTAAGTAACCAGGGTCCCATAGGGATCGCCAGGGCAGGAAAGTCAGTTGTAGTTGATCCATTGCAAAGTGTTAGAACCGCCGTATAATGTACGCCCCACACAGAAGTGGAAGGCAATAAAAAAGTTATGCCTACTTTTTTTGCATTACATTCAGTACTGCCCCCCCCAAATTTTTATATATATATATATATATATATATATACACAGACTATACTTCCAAAAGTATTGGGCCCGCCCTCCAAATCATGTGATTCAGGTGTTCCAATCCCCTCCATGGTCACAGGTGTATAAAATCATCCCCTAGGCATGCAGACTGCTTCTACAAACATTGGTGAAAGAATGGGTCGCTCTCAGGAGCTCAGTGACTCCAAGCGTGGTCCCGTGATAGGTGGCCACCTGTGCAATAAGTCCAT